>NC_056731.1:1185829464-1185904464 GCF_019279795.1 Protopterus annectens | reverse complement strand
ATCCCCTAAGGTGGTTCCACCCAAAGGTGGTGCAGGGCCAGCAGACGAGGAGGTCCTGGAGTGGGCTCCAGATGTGCTGGTGCCCAGTGCCATGGCTAGATGAGGTGAGAAAAGTGGGTCTGCTGGGTCCGACCTTCCCAAACGTGCTATGGTGTTTAAATTTTACAACATATGTGGGTTAGTAATAGTCAACGCAATCCAGGATTAGGTATAACAGCATGCATAGATATTCCCATTAACCCAAAACACCAGATATGGAACAGTTGCATAGCAAACAGAACATATGCATATATGGAACCACAGTGGCCATTACCACAACATGCAGGTACATTGATGGCAGCATGCCAGCAATGTGGGAGTATTTCAACATAGCACATGCATAGAACAAATTTCAATATTTATCAAACAATAGGCCATATGTCCCAACAGTAGATTTAATAGTGCACATACCGATTGAATTGTGTATTTAGTTTATTGTTGCAGATATGGAGGGTGGGAGAGGAAGATGTCAATTAACAACTTGTATATCCCTGTAGTTCTCATTACTTTCCTAGTCAGTGCTGTGATCTGTACCTTACAGGTATTATTACACTACCCTATGGCCTTAGTTTGGACAGTAGTATGGATGTAGACAACTTTATACATGAACTGAGTTTTACCTGCAGTATACACCTCTTACCTAGTATACATGTGGAGGTATTGTTTGTTAACACTACCTGAATGTTTCTACGCATATTCCCAGATTCCAGGTTGATGTTATGCACATACATCTCCATCTCTTATTGCACACACTCTGGGCATGTCTTGACAACATGCAGGTGAATCCGGGACATATTTTGATTATTGCCCTCATAAACCTTTGGTGAGTTGTACAATGATAGGTTTGTTTTCATAGACATTTTCCAAATATTTACAGGCCTGACAGTCAGTTACATGACATTAAATGCTGCCTACATATCAGAGATTAGCACGCTGATATGCCAGGGGACAAGGTAGCAGCCAGCAGATATGGGCCAATTAACTGGATATTCTGGACAAATCTGTACAGTTGAGGGGTATGATTCAGCTTACTACCACTCCCAGGATTCAAGCCATGGCTGTGTCTGCTAAAAATAATACAGTGTACATCACAGTTGAGTTTGCTATATAGATATTGCTGTGTTTCTCTTCTCTGATTTCTGTCTACAAGTCTTCCATGGTTTTACAATCTGACCATCTAATTACAACACTCTTATACAGGGTTTCCTAGACAGTTTTATTATGTAGTACAGTGTGGATGAAAGTGATGAGTAATACCTTATTATTCAGAGAAACTGCAACACTAATAATGCATTACAATACCAGAGTAAACCATACCAGTCCAGGATTTCACTCTTTTACTTCTAGGCACAGTGTTTGTATCTGACAGACCTGTGGGGGGGATGTTTGTTAGCACTACCTGAATGTTGCCACACATATTACCAGATTCCATATTATTATTATGCACATACGTCTCACTCGGTTACTGCACATACTCTGGTCATAGCTTCACAACATGGGGGTGGAGATGGGACATACTTTGCTTATTACTCTCATAACATTTTGGTGAGTTGCTAGAGTGACAGGTTTGTTCTTATAGATATATTTATGTCAGTTATGATGTCTGACAATCAGTTGTATGTCATTATTTGATGTCTAAACTTCTGGGATCATCCCACTGATTTGCCAGGGGGACAGGGGGACAGGTAGCAGATATGGGCCAATTAACTGGACATTCTGGAAAAATATGTACAGCTGTGGGGTATGATTCTGCATACAGCTTACTACCACTCCTAGGATTCCAACTATGGCTGTGTGTGCTACAAATACAACAATTCACATCTTAGTTGAGTGTGCTATTTGGATTATGTTGTCTATCTTTTCATTGTCTTCTGTCTAAGTCTCTCTCAGTTGTACAATATAACCTCTTGTCATTACAACAGTTGTATACAGACATTCCTACACATGTTATTTATGTAGCACAGTGTGGGTAACAGTGCTTAATACAACAGTACTATTAAGACATTACAATACTACATTACCATCTATCCAAAAACAACAAGAGAGGACCACCACGAAGTATAACATGCACAGAATTTATTACAAATATAAAAATAATAAGTGCTTTCACGTGCTACCAGGCACACTTCATCAGATTTCAAAACCCACTGAATTTCAAGATGTATATATACACCCATTACATCATGAATTAATTAATTAACACATTTAAATAGTCAATAAAGCCATCAAAAAACTAGTTAACCCATTGTGACTTTCTAGTTGCTGAATCTTTCAGTTCATACAGTGTCTTCACATCATATTTAAAACTTGTTCACAATCATAAAAAGATAAGAACCCCTTTTTCTATTAATTTATCAAGTTATATTTCTATACCAATTACCTGAGCAATGATAAAAATCAATGGTAAGTACATACATAACCATAAGATAAAATAAAACGAAATAAAATAAAATAAAATAAAAACCTCACAATAAACTATGTGAGTGTAATGTTATGTATAAAAACCACATAGTAACATGGCTAAATTGCTGCTGTCTGCCATACATCTATCTGTGTGCTGCTAAAGCAGCCTTAATACTAACAAACTGATTCAGACCTGGTTCTACATGCGCTCTTAATTTAAAAATCCAACATAATTCAATTGAATCCAAATGATTCATTCTATCACCACCCCGCTTATTATTAATAACCATATGTAAAACTCTAAACTTAAAGGCATGATCTGTGTAAACTGCGATATGCTTGGCTAATACATTCAGTTGATTCATTTTCCTGATATCATATATATGGTTGTACATCCTGTCTTTTAACTTTCTGGATGTCATACCTACATAAAATGCCATGCATTTCATGCATGTTGCCAAGTAGACAAGATTCATACTGTTACAAGTCGCATAAAATTTAGGTGTAAATGTATACTCCAGAAAAGTGTGGGTAAAATACTGTCTATCAGCAATGTAACTGCACATATTACATCTATTGCAAGGGAAAGTACCTACTTGTGGTAATTCCCTATGTATCCCTTTTTGTTCTGTGTTTGTCCTTTCTACACAAAGCAACCTTTTAAGGTTCTTGCTGTTCCTATATCTGAACCTTAGTGTTTCTCCTACCAAGCTAGAAATAGAGGGGTCTATAGTCAGAACATCCCAATTCCTTTTTATAACTTCAACTATTTTCTTATTATCATTTGTATATCTAGTTGTAAATGCTACCTTGACACGATCAGAACTATCTCTGTAATTACTAAAAACTTTCCTATGTCCACTAGGGATGGTGTGTTGTCTATGTCCATTGTAACCTAACAAGTTTAAAGCCGACCTCCTCATTGCCCTTGTCATGGTATTAGTATACCCTCTCTCCTGAAATAACATTTCCATATTATCAAGTTGTTCATGCATATCAGAGTCATTCTCGCAGATGTTAATGATCCTTGTATACTGGCTTCTTACTATGTTTGGAAATACAAACCGGGGATGCATACTGCTTAATGTAACAGTGCATTTTTCCAACATGGTTTTCTATAGAGAGAAGTTGAAACCTGTCCTGATCGATCCTTGGAAATCGTAATATCCAAGAAGTCAATCTTATAATATGATGACTCCATGGTAAAACGTAAGAAATCAGTGGTTGTTCCTAAATAATTTACAAAACTCCTTAACATATCCATACTATCATTCCAAACAATAAGTATGTCATCTACAAATCATCTGTAGAGAAGTACATGTGGATAGAATGCACTGTTAAATAAAAAAGTCTTCTCCCAGAAATGCATCACCAGGTTTGCATAAGAATTTGCACATGGGGTGCCCATAGCAATACCCCATTTTTGTATATACAGTACCTCCTGAAACATAAAGACATTATTGGAGAGTACTGTATCTAATAAGGTAGAAATAAGCAACTGTAATTCATTGCTAAATCCCTCTGTTGTATTCAGTATATCTATAACAGCCTCAACCCCATAGTCATTTGGGATTGAGGTAAATAAATTCCTAGCATCCAGTGTAGCCAGTATACAGGAAGAAAGGAATGCTTTTGTGCTGTTAAACTGGTCAGCTCTTGTGTCAATTGATAGGTATCCTTCAGAATGGTAGGGATACTCCTAATCAAAGGTCCTAATATTGTATCTAAGTAATTAGAAATATTCTCTGTCACCCATCTTTCACCAGCTACTATCGGGCACATTGAGGGGAGCTACAATATTCTTGTGTACCTTTGGTAGGCCTTTTATGTAGGGAATCAATGGAAAATCAACCATGAAATAATTATAAAGTTCTTGAGTAATCTGTCTGCACATTAATAGATCGTACAGGTCATCATAGACCTTCCTTACTATTCTCGCAAAGGTATCCTGACTAATCTCAACATAAGTGTTGGTGTCACTAAGCATCATTAACATGGCATAATTATATTCACTAGTATCTAACAGCACTACACCCCCTCCTTTGTCAGCAGGTTTTATAGTCAACTCAGGATTATATTACATATATATCAAGGACTGTTTTTCTCCCTTATTTAAATTAAAATATAAACATTTGCATCTTGAATGCAAACAATACGAATAAAAATATTTTTCACACATTTGTATAAAACAATCTACACTGGCAGGCAAACTAGGTGAAAAGGTACTATTGCGTTTAAGCTTATTAGCAGGCTGTGTTTCTAACTGATTTTTAGCATCAAACAACAATTTCAAAGAAATAGTCCGTCCAAAAAGTCTTAAATCAGTCAGTAATTCACTGAGGTTGCTGCCTTGCAAAGGGATAAAAGAAAGTCTCTTGTTTAACAATGAATAGTCAGTTGAACTAAGTTCATAATGTGAAAAATTAAAAACTAATGATTTAATTCCTGGTGCGTCATCTTACCTCTGTGTTTCCTCCTGAAAACTTTCGTTTTCTCCGCCCACGACTGCTTGACCTTGTTTTCGACATTTCCCGATACTGCATGGGAAGGGGTAAAAAATGTTCCAGGCTCCTGCCTGGAATTTTAGATTTGGCCCCCATCAAGTTAGGGTCCCTTGGGGCAGTTAGAGCCTGCTGATTCGGTGGTGGAGTAGCTATTGCTTGGGAGGTACTGATTTCAAAACCTCCACTTGATGATGCCATCACTCCGCCGGTTTCATTCACATTATCATTACTATGAAACTGATTGTCACTTAAAGAAGCAGTAGCCCTGATCAAATGTTCATTTGAATAGGTGTTCTATGGAATTTGTGTAGATGGTGTATATGAGCTTTCCATGATGTTGGACTGATTATTTCTCGGCCAAACAAACACGTGACCAGACGTAAAGTCTCTATAGTCATGCTGTAATTTTCTATACTTCATCTGTTGTAGCTTGTCACTGTACATTGCGACTTGGGCATACATGCTGTCAATCTTCCTCTCAAAAACTTCACCTTTATATAGGTAATGCGTAGATCTTTGTTCAAAGCCTCTACTCTTGCACTCAAATCAGTTCAATAGGTGAAAAATAATCTATTAGGAGCTTCATATAGCTGTTGCTTAGATCTATGTTGCTGCTGCCATCTTTTCAGTAGTTCTGGATGGCTATCTCCATATGTCGGCATGCAGAGCACCTGCATGCCTTGGGGGACTATATGGAAGTGTAAACTTGCCTCCATGGCTGCTGTCTCCTTGCCTAATCCAGTCTTTGTAGCTTATAAAGATCATTTTCAAGCTCTCTAAGATTATTATTGGAATCTCATTTAGATTTTCAAATTGAAAGGACCTGTAAGTGGAGGATGGAAAGGAATGAATTTTGATCCAAGTTCGTAATGGATTGGCTTCGTTGTTCAAATATATATATCGTCTATTTTTGTTGAGGTTAGCCCTTCGTATCATTATAGTCCAAGCTCTACAGCTGGGGTATCCATGCATGTGGGGCTGCAGTTATAGCTACAAGCGTGAGAGTACAGTGAAATAAAAGTACTGCTGCCATCCAAAGCATCACTTGCAGAAGTAAAACTCAAATATCCGTAAAACAAATAAGAGGGCCACCACGAAGTATAACATGCAATAGAATTTATTACAAATATAAAAATAATAAAAGGCGCTTTCACAGTAAGCTACCAGGGACACTTCACATCAGATTCTCAAAACCCACTGAATTTCTGAAAAGATGTATATGGTTACACACCCATATTACATCATGAGAATTAATTTAATTAACACATTTAAATAGTCAATAAAGCCATCAATAAACTAGATGTTAACCCATTGTGACTTTCTAGGTGCTGAAGATCTTTCAGTTCACTTTAGTGTCTTCACATCATATTTAAAAACTTGTTCACAATCATGTAAAAAAACATAAGAACCCCTTTTTTATTAATTTACTTCAACCGGTTACATTGCTATACCTGAATTGCACCTGAGCAATGATAAAAATCAATGGTAAGTACATACATAAATCATGCAAGATAAAATAAAAATGAAATAAAATAAAATAAAATAAAAACCTTACAATAGCTATGTGGGTGTAATACAATGCTATATATAAAAAACCACACTTAGTAACATGGTTAAATGCTGCTGTCTGCCACATACATCTATCTGTGTACCGCTAAAGAAGCAGACTTAATACTAACAAACTGATTCAAACCTGGTTTCATGTGCTCTTAATCTAAAAATCAACATAATTCAGCTGACTCAAATGATTCGTTCTATCACCACCCGCTTATTATTAATAACCATTTGTAAAACTCTAAACTTAAAGGCATGATCTGTGTAAACTGCAATATGCTTGGATAATGCATTGAGTTGATTCATTCCTGATATCATATGTGGTTTGTACATCCTGTCTTTTGCTTTCTGGATGTCATACTACACATAAAACACCATACATTTCGTCCATGGCCTTAAGTAGACAAAATTCATACTGTTACAAGTCGCATAAAATGTAGGTGTAAATGTATACTCCGAAAAGCATGGTGAAATGCTGTCTATCAACAATGTAACTGCACATAGCCCACATCTATTGCAAGGGAAAGTACCTACTATTAGTAATTCCCTGTGTCCCTTTTGTTGTGTTTTGTCCTTTATACACCGAAGCGACCTTTTAAGGTTCTTGCTGTTCCATATCTGAACTTGGTGTTTCCTCACCAAGTTGAAATAGAGGGTCTATGGTCCAGAGCATCCCAATTCCTTTATAACAACTATTTTCTTATTGTCATTGTTATCTAGTTGTAAATGCTACCTTGACACGACCAGAACTATCTGTAATTGCTAAAGCTTTCAACGCTTTGTCCACTAGGGATGGTGTGTTGTCTATGTCCATTGTAACCTAACAAGTTTAAAGCCGTCTCTTCACATTGCCCTTGCTCATGGTATCAGAGTATACCCTCTCTCCTGAAATAACATTTCCATTATTATCAAGTTGTTCATGCATATCAGAGTCATTTTGCAGATGTTAATGATCACATGTATACTGGCTAACACTATGTTTAAAATACAAACGGATGCATACTGCTTAATGTAACGATGCATTCTTCCAACATGGTTTCACCCCACTTTCACATACAGGGTTTCCTGAACGGTTTTGTTATGTAGTACAGTGTGGATGAAAGTGATGAGTGTCTGCTTGTATTCAGAGAAACTGCAACACTAATAATGCAATACAATACCAGAGTAAACCATACCAGTCCAGGATTTCACTCTTTTGTTGTAAGGCACAGTTTTTTGTATCTGCCAGCAGACCTGTGGAGGGATGTTTGTTAGCACTACCTGAATATTTGCCATGCACGTACCCAGATTCTATATTGTATGCACTCCGTCTCACTCTGTTACTGCACTTACTCTGGTCTTAGCTTCTATGGGGGTGGAGATGGGACATACTTTGCTTATTACTCTCATAACATTTTGGTGATTTGCTAGGTAGACAGGTTTGTTCTTATAGATATATTTATGTCAGTTATGATGTCTGACAACAATCGGTTTGCCATGTCATTATTTGGTGTCTAAACTGGGATCATCCACTATTGATTTGCCAAGGGGGACAGGGTGACAGATAGCAGGTCTGGACCCAATTAACTGGACATTCTGGAAAATATCGCACAGCTGTGGGGTATTATTCTGCATACAGCTTACTACCACTCCTAGGATTCCAACTATATTGTGTGTGCTACAAATACAACGGTTCACATCTTAGTTGGTGTATTTGGATTATGTTGTCTATGTTTTCACTGTGTCTTTTCTGTCTAAGTCTCTCTCAGTTGCTGACCTCTTGTCATTTCGCAGTTGTGTGAACATTCCTACACATTTATTTAATAGCAGCACGGTGTGGGTAACAATGCTTAATACAACAGTACTATTAAAGTTACAATACTACATTACCATATTATACCAAAAGTAAACACAAACAGTCCAGCAGTTATACCTTTATTGTCAGGCTGTTAACCTTTTATTTACATACAACCTATATGAGACTCTTCCTGTCACTTTATTAGCTGGTGTGTATTCGGTACATACCACTTTTACAATACAAGTTTTATATTGAAAATAAATTAACTTTCTACTACTTTTAGATTTATTTCTTATGACAGTACTGCAAGAGTATTATAACCTCCTATAACACAACCTCTGCAATCTACAGGCATGGACTTCCCGGTTCACACAGCCCTCTCATAACCACACACACACCCCCCCCCCCCCCCTTACAGGTAATTGAAAAATTTGGAAGATATTACACAAAGATCTCCCATTACCTATCTGTCAACATGCATAACATATGGTACTCAACAGCATGCAGTGCAGCTATAGTCAATCCATGCTAGCAACAGTAAACATGTGTGTGATGCATGGGCTGTGTTAGTAGATGATGCCCCTTCCCCTGGTAAACACTGCACACATGTACACACTATTGCTGTGCACCTGTTCAGCACCCTGACTGTGCACCACACCTCACAGGTGTACACACCATTGCTGAATGTGTATTACTGTGTCAGTTATGTCTGCTCTGCTGCTCACAGCCCCTATGTGTTTGTCCAACACAAACCTGGGATGATATGTGGATGTCATTTGTGAATGCCTGATGTCTGATTTAAAGATGTCATCATCAGTGGTGCATATATGACCAATATGATACAATTACACTGACAACCATCAAACCTTACCGTGGCTATGGGGAGTGCACACACCCTTATTGATATGACACCCTATTCCTTGATATACCATGGGACCACATTACTGCACATGTTAACATTACATGATCCTGATATGGGACAAATGTCCTGTACAATCAAATGGAGTGTCAAACAAATGTGTTAGTTGTGCTGATGCTGATTGAGATGCATGCACTTCGTGGGTGCATATGTGTGCATGCCCTTATCATGACAGTTTGTTGCACCTATTGTTATGTGTACTACAGCAGTCACTATTCCTGGCAGGGTTATACTAGCATGGACCATCTACATTTGCCAGTATATGATCAGTCTGCCCTACACATGTCCCTCAACACTGCATGATTGCAAGGTCAATTCATGTGCACATCCCTTGGAGTTCATACACTGCCGTCACTATTGCTGTGGAGTTAGGGTTATGTCTGCCACAGTTCCAGACCCTGACTGTGTGCAGATACAGCCATTCATAGAATTCTTTGGATCCCTGCTGCAGTGCACTGTTGTGTCATGATGACACTCCCTCACCACCTTCAGCCTTTTTGCAGATGCTTGACAACTATGGCCTACACACGTGTGTCCGTTTGCAGTGTCCCAAACACTGCACACCACATGTAATAGCCTACTCCCAGCTAATGAATGGAAAACATACAGGTGTACACTGGCAATGGCACTGGCACTGTACAGATGGGGATGGTGGGCCTGAGGTGGGGTGAGGTGTTGGTTGTGCAGCACATGTATCTTACATGATACTGTCTTTAGGTTTCCA
The DNA here is from genome assembly GCF_019279795.1 of Protopterus annectens. NCBI lineage: Eukaryota > Metazoa > Chordata > Ceratodontiformes > Protopteridae > Protopterus > Protopterus annectens. Next base: position 1,185,894,544 of record NC_056731.1, on the reverse strand, counting down.
GCATGGTCTTAGTACACCAGTACACATTGCAATGCATGCCTTTTGAGGACCTCTTCTGTTATGCATACACTACCTGTAGAGAGGCCTGGCTGATGTTTCCTGTGGTATAACTGTCACATCTGATTACCCTAACCTATGGGCCACATATTTGCAGAGTCCAGGCAATTGCTGACATGGGAACTGCACAGCTAGTACTTGCTAGACATTCCTGCAACCCTCTCAGTGTTGTGGCATGTTACTAAGCAGCCTGCATGACTGGTTTGATACATGTGACATCATATGTCTTGGATGAACATCTGTTTATTTTCTACATTATTCCTGTCCCATACATCCTCACCACATACATGACTGTCTGCACTGTTTGCCATGGTATATGCAATGGTGAGACATGGCTACATGTCCAACTCCTGGGTGCTACCTGTTGGGTATGGGTCCCATGCCATGGCATGTAAGATGTGTGCAAGCCACTGCTGCCTCTCTTTCAGGTAAGTGGGCACATTTGATGGCCAAACATCTTGGACAGCAGACCATTTCTTCATGTGACACTGGAGACGTGTACTTGCTAGAAGGTGCATTTCCATGACAAATGCATGCGGTCAGTACCTCAACAGCTGCTTCTGCTATATTTTATCTGGAGTGTGTGCACACATATGCTTCCAGTGTTTGTGAAGGTATGTATTCCCCATATTTGCTGTCCTAACATATGATTCCATATTACACACTCATTGCTCATATTAAGACCACATTGCAGGTTGTAAGGGTTGTGGACTGCAGTATTGTGATATGCCGCAGTGTAGATCTGTAACAGTTGCCATTGTAATACTGGTATATACACTGTTGTAGCACTGTATAAGGGTGATGTTTCACACATGTCCCTACTGTAGGCCATTTGTCCCACCATTATGTTCATCTCTGTGCGCACATTTTGCAATGACAGGATGTTAGTTATATTGCAGGAGTCTGGCATACTCTTCAGATACACCATCAGGGTGACCACTGTGATGCACTGCATTTAACAGCAACAATACATGAATATGTATGGCATGCATTATGGGTAGGTGTGTTAAATGTGTGCATGGAATATACCATAGCCATAACATGACTGGGGTATTGAAAAACCTGAACAAACACCATACTCACCAGCTATAGGCTGCTGCCTTCAAGGTATACCAGAGGGACCTACATAAATGTATGAGAGATGTGATATCAATAGCCACAGCTGTGGCATTGGTACAGGGTGTGTGCAGCATTATAGTACATCAACAGTACAAACCCACAATACTACAGATTATACACATCTGTTTATTACTACTACGCAGCAACAGACTATATATATATATATATATATATATGTCATCTCACATATGCATGACCTAACTGTACAGGTGCAGATGGATACGCAACAGTGGTCTACTGATGTGCCCTGTGGCCTTACCTGCACACTCCACTGCCATTGTGTGGGTAGCACCCACCTCCACTATGCTCTCCACCAGATGTGTGTGTGTGGGTGGGCAGGTGCCCTGAGGCTGGCAAGGAACTCCTCAACATGGGTCGGGGGGGCTGGATGGCATGACCCCCTGCATTGCAAGCTGATCCCCCTGACAACAGCAGCATGCCGACAGGCATTGTGAAGTAGATCTGTGCAATGATACCTGATCTGCTCATAACTGTGGTTATGCAGGCCAACATAGTTAACCCTGTGGACAATATCTTTCCACAGAGTGGTCCACTCCTGCTGCTCATGGGCTGTTCGGCCAAACACCTGGTAGTGCTGCACCAGATGTGGGATGATGACCTCATTCTTGGCCGCTGTATAAATGGGAAGCCTCTCATGGGACATCTTGCCTGAAAGACATAAAGATGGAAACAGGTCTGAGTACCTCATACAGTGAGGTTATCATAGTTTTTAATACACATCTCTGTCCCCCCCCCACCATATCTGCAACAACAATCTGATCACACAACTCAATAGGTATGTCTAGAGAATACCTACCATTGGGACATATATTATATTATACCACACTTTGTGCTATGTGTTTATAGGCATGTTAGCTGTGGGGACACTATCATTACTGGCCTGTAACGGACAATGTCACCTGCATGCCATTGTAAGGGCCACTATGGTTCCATATATGTACATGGTCTGTTTGCAATGTGATTGCTGTACATCTGTTGTTTTGTGTTATTGGGGATATCTATGCATGCTGTTGGACATGATACGGGAATGTGTGGACTATTATTACTCACATATGTTCTATAACAGTGACACAATAGCATGTTTAGGGAACAGTTGCCAGCAGAACCACCTCTCCCACCTAATCTGGCCAGGTTAGCAGGCCACATCACATGTGGGTCGCACCCTGGGGTCTCCTCATCTACTGGTCCTGCACTACCTTCAGGTGCAACAACCTCATGGGATGGTGTCCCTTCCCCCTGGGAGCACACATAGACATGATCCTGTCATCAGAGGTCAGATCCAGGGTCTGGTGCATAGCGAGCTCCACAGAGACTTGGGGGAAGTGCTACAACACATTGAGGCCCTCAGTACACACTCACAGGGTCCACATGCTCCTCTTTCTCAGCCTCCAGCCCAGGCACTTTCAGGGCCATGAAGCTGATGTTGTGACTGGCCATGGGTGGGGGCCTTGTTCCCATTGTTTACATATGGAGGCTCATGGGGCTTCCACATCAAAGACAACATTCCCCATCCAGGGTGTTTACCCACCACATGTGTCATATACCGCCCCCTACACTGTCTTCTCTATCTTCCAACCTAACCCACCTCCACAAATATACCTGCTATCCTTCCCCAAATTCCCAATCTCACCTTCACAAACAAGGACAATGTGTTCCCAACATGGGGTTCACTCGTGACATAACCATCCATTTTGGACACACTTACTGCTGTATATATATATATATATATATATATATATATATGTGTGTGTGTGTGTGTGTGTGTGTGTGTGTGTGTGTGTGTGTGTGTGTGTGTGTGTTGATATGTGTGATGTTCCCTCACACATAGCATACAGCACTGTGATACAAAACTAGGGCCATGTATTTATATACATATGCGTGTGTGTGTGTTTGTATTTATGTAGACATACACACACACATATATATATATATATATATATATATGTGTGTGTGTGTGCAGATATATATTATGAATTTTATATATATATATATATATATATATATATATATATATATATATATATATATATATATATATATATATATATATATATAATATTTATATATATATATATAATATTTATATATATAAATACATATAGGTGACTGCATATCTGTAAACATATATATATATATATATATATATATATATATATATATATATATATATATATATATATATATATATACACATATACACACACACACACACACACACACACATATATATATATATATATATATATATATATATATATATATATGTATATATATATATATATATATATATATATATATAGATATATATATATATATATATATGGGGTGCATTCAGACATCAGGTCTACACTCTCTAACTCTCCTTCCTCCACAGCTGCACTGTTCTGCCTTGTTACAACAACACAGACAGATGTCACATGTGGTCACAGCCTAACATTAGGGGGGTATATATAGGGACAGATTGCAGGTAAGCCTATTACACACCTATGGCATTTCTGCATGCTACATTACACATTAACATGACTGTCCTGCAAGTGGTGGGCTCTGGAACCCATGTGTCCATCATAATGGCATTACTTCCACCACCAGCTATAGGCCACACTAATATACATGTTTTGCATTACACAACACACACACTATGATGGCTTACATCTTGTTAGTCAGTGCTGATCTGCACAGTTGACTGGTATGGCCCACTGCCCACAGGGACAGGCACTATTGTCCATAGCAGTTGTTCAGCTGGAAATCATTACAACAACAACACCTGATGGCACATATAAATCATTCCACATCATCTATCCCATTATTATGGACCAAGTACTACATTCAATTACATGCATATATACTTCACATACCTGTTGTGGGAATGATGTCTCTTCTGGATAGTTTGCTGGATGGATGTGCTTTTTTTGGCTTTCACTCTCTCTCTCTCTCTCTCTCTGTCTATCTATCTCAGTATCTCTACAGTAAATGGATTGAGCTGCTTTGAATAGATTGCAGCATGGATTTTGTAGGTGATGCACATGATCAGGTAATGGCCTCTGCATCAGTCAGTGTCTTCCACTTGCTACCTGCATGCAGCATGCTGTGTAGTACTTCCAATTACCACTGTCATGGCAACCCACTACTATAAATCCCTACATCATGTGGGCATGGTCCCTTTACCTTTACTATATGGAGGGAATCCTTCCTGTGTGTGGGCAGCAGTGTTACAGACAGCAGGTAGCAATACCTCTTACAAGAGGACTTGCACACTCAGGTCAGCTACATATTTGTTTAAGGTACCAGACCTACAGACTGTGTGAGTAGTGTGGTTATATGCCTTGTATAGCACCGGTGTTACAGGGTTTGTGTGTACATACTAGTTTAACATGGAATGCAGTCTGTCTGCATAGCTCTCAACTGTGGGCCTATCCACATGATGGCCAGAGGTATACCTGTCATGTTTTGTCTGTCCACCACACAGGTCTTGTGTCAGATATATCACTGGCATTGTGTGTGTGTTGAGTGCTATCAGTACATTACTACTTCCATTTGTGTTTCTGACTTCATATTCCTGACTAAGGGTATGTTGCAGACTATCCTGTAACACCAGCAACTTTCTCAGTGTATAACAACACTGTTTCACATATGGGCGTGTGTTCCGGCCTCTGTTCTCTACCTATATACCAGGCTTTGTCCATATGACATGCAGTAAGGGGTTGTTATGTAATAGCCTGTGATTATGACATGCTGCCATTCCTGCCATCATTCCATTGCTGTTGTGGCCCCCACACATATTGTGGGTTTGGGTCCATATATATGTGGGCTTCAGCTGCATAAAACATGTGTGTCCTTCTGCAGTCCAGAGATCAGTGTATGTAACAGTGTTATATGCCCATGTAAGTCAGTCTATGGGGGAGGGGTATGCACCATATATAACCTAGGCCGTTACAACATGTGAGGGATATCAGTAGTAAGCCACCTTAAGGTATATGGGTGTACATTACCACACATTTCACCTTGGGAACATTGGTGGCCTAGTGCTTAATGTCATACACACTGTTGTGTTTGTCAGTGTAATTGCGATGTTTTCAAGTTAAGCATTGTTATGTAACATATACATCCTCATTGTGTCAGCTTAATTCTTTTACCCCTAGGGGTTGAGTACAGAATGTAGTTTGATGCTGCTGAACTATACATCTGCATTGCTTACTATTGATTGACTGTTATCCTCTGGCTCAGACTTTCTTTACTGCTGTATTACTTGAAAGCCTTGGCCTGGATAGCAACATATGCTATGCTTTCGGATTACTGTATAAAATGATCTGCTTGAGAGTTGCATTACTCAGTTAGTATGTATTTCAAAGTCTTAACAGCTATATGACATGGCATATACAACTGTAATAGTACACAAATAAACATTTATTATTTATGCAAACCTGTGTGTGGTGTCATATCCATTGACTTCTCTGTGGGTATATGTTTTAGGCAACAAATGTCTTTTGTATGAGTGAATCATACACTGTCCATTTGAAAAGGTGGCAACTGTAGGAATACTGGCTGTTCAATATGCTGTGCAGCCTCTAAATATGTATCTTCCTATAAATATCTATATGTGTGTGTATGTGTAGTTACATATATATGTATGTATGTATGTGTATATATATATATATATATATATATATATATATATATATATATATATATATATATATATATATATATATATATCTGCATATATGTGTGTGTGTGTGTGTGTGTGTGTGTGTGTGTGTGTATATGTATCTTTGGAATTTTATTGCTTCCACATTGTACATTTCCTGTGGTAGCCAGACTGTACTGCATGATATGTTATTGATACCATCCTGACATCATACAGGTGGGATGGATTACTGTTAATGTCTTGTGGCCATGTTGTGTAGGGTCCTGGGTATGGGACTTGCAACAGTTGGTATTGTGTTGTAAGGCAGATCTGTTTGGCCGTGGGGGAGGGGGTGATATCAATACTTACAAGAGGTATTTAGCTTGGGACCCCTCACTTTCATTAATGGTGCCTTTGGTCGTATATGTATTTGTTATGTACTCTTTTATATCTACAGATATATATCTGTATATACACATCAATATCTATATATGTATATATATATATATATATATATATATATATATATATATATATATATATATATATATATATATATATATATATATATATATATATATATATATATATATATATATATATATATATATATATATATATATATATATATATATATATATATATATATATATCTACAGATGTATGCATTTGTATATATATATATATATATATATATATATATATATATGTTTATATGTATATACATATATATATATATACACATATAAATAAAATAAAATCAGTCCAAACTGTGACAGAGAAAAGCACTCAGAAGGTGAAAATTGTCCAAAACACCAACTTTAATGCAAATTTTAAGCAGAATAACAGAAATCACTCGCACAACACCAATACTGGTCTTTGTGTTAAGCACTTTTGTTTCTGACCAATTAGAAACTTCAACAGAATGCTTAGCAGTCCCAGTTATCAAAATTTATATCAGAATCAGATCACACCTTCAATTAATGACATTCCTATCATCACCAGCATAAATTACATAATACATGAGCCTAAAACTATTTTAAAATACAAAACGTACAGAATTTAAAATAAATGTAAAAGCTACATGGATAAATAACTGACAAAAAAGTCATATTAAAATACATTCATCTTTCAAGTGCTCTCAATTTTAAAAAACGTGTTATGGAAAGAGCCTCATTCAGACCAGGCCATTCAGTGGCATTGGTCCTGATCTGCTACAGTGCTTCCTGTTTCTCTAGATTAAGGCTCCAGGGACCACCCCTTAACTTACACTCCCACACATCAATTACAAAAAACTTAAATGAATAGCCACTAAATTCCATGATATGTTTGGCCAATGCATTTGTTTCTTTCTTATTTTTCATATCCCTTAAATGTTCATATATTCTGCTTTGCAATTTCCTTTCTGTCTTTTCCAATATAGGATCCTTTACAATTATTACAGAGAGCACAATACACCACCCACTCAGTACTGCAGTTACATTTACTGCTTAATTTCACCTGTGTCTTATTAATCTTAAATGTTGTACCCTCAAGGATAAATGGACAATAATGGCATGCTCCACATTTCCTCATACCTCCAGTCACTGTGTGTTTATGTCCATCCTCATTGGTCTCTAAAATGTTTTTAAGCACCTACCTTTCCTATATAGTATAGTGGGTGACTCGCCCAATTTATTATATACATCATTATTGCTAGCCAAAAACAACCCAATTTTTGTATAAAATATCCTTGATGGAGGTACTAGATGCATTATATGTAGTGATAAAAGCTGTTTTAAAATCCCCTTGCTTCATTCTGCCTAATCGTAAAATTGTCAAAACAGTTCCCTCACCAATTTCATTTGGGTTGTCAGTACCTCTGGGTTTCGGTTGATGGATGGTCAACTCAACCTGAACATTCCTACTCATAATGCAGGGGCTTGTAAAAAAAATATATATATATATATATATATATATATATATATATATATATATATATATATACACACACACACACACACACACACACACACACACGCACACACATACATCTACATGTATAAACACATTTCCTGTACTATTGAATGACTGTGCTGCATGATATATTTGTGAAAACATTAGGGTTATGTATAGCTGTCATGGCTTAATGGTAAATCACTTTGTCTACGGTTTTGACCCTTGCAAAGTCTGTTTATTTTGTTGCTGGCCAGACAAGGGCCATTGGATACAGAGTGATTAAGGCACTTTTAAGCAGTTGTAAGTGGGATTGCGTGGGGTTGGGTGAAGGTAAGCACTGCTAACTTCCATTTACAGTTTCTTATACTCAGTTAGCTTCTAAATTGCTTAACCTGTGTATTCATTGTTTACCCCTACACAAGCAAGCTTAAACCCGCTTGCTGCCACTTAAAAGTGCTTATTCACACTTACCCCCGGCTAATTTCTCTAGAAGAAATGAAAAAGGGTTGATAGGAAAGTGGTTTAAAGGGGCACAAAGAGGGAAAGACAGTAGGGAATATAGCTAGGGATGTGCAGAATGGATGTAGGGAAGGTCCATAGCTGCCCATTTCTTCTACAGCAACAGCTGTGCATATACACTGATTTGGAGGTAGTTTTGGACACTCATACCTCTGATAGAGGGATGAGGACAACAATAATATGTTGTAAAGCCAATTAGACCAGATTACATGTGTCCAGTGGACATGTGTGCAAAATGGACAGCTATGTATGGGGCAAGATTTTATTTTTGGGAACAGATTGCCTTTTTTTTTTTAAGGTGAGAGTAGGATGTTGGGGAGGGATAGTAGGTATATTTGGGGAGGTAGGTTGGGTAGGATAACAGACAAGACAGGCAAGAAAGCATACAGGGGTGGTATATGACATATGTGGGGGTAAACACCTTGTATGGGGAGGAATGTTTGGAAGTCATAAGCCCATGAGCCCCCTAGTTGAAACAGTGGGACCAAGGTCCCTACCCATGGGCAGACAGCACTGCACCTTCATAGCCCCAAAGGTGGCTGTGCTGGTGGCTGAGTAAGAGGGGCAAGCTGACCCTCTAGTTGTACCACACAGCCCTCAAGCTGGCGTAGCATATCTCCAAACTCCCTGCGGAGCTCGCTAGGTACCAGACCTCGGACCTGGCGATGGGTGACAGTATCCTGTCCTCACCCACTCCCGGGGGGCGAGCCCTATCCCCTAAGGTGGTTCCACCCAAAGGTGGTGCACTACCAGCAGACGAGGAGGTCCTGGAGTGGGCTCCAGATGTGCTGGTGCCCAGTGCCATGGCTAGATGAGGTGAGAAAGGTGGGTCTGCTGGGTCCAACCTTCCCAAACGTGCTATGGTGTTTAAATTTTACAACATATGTGGGTTAGTAATAGTCAACACAATCCAGGATTAGGTATAACAGCATGCATAGATATTCCCATTAACCCAAAACACCAGATATGGAACAGTTGCATAGCAAACAGAACATATGCATATATGGAACCACAGTGGCCATTACCACAACATGCAGGTGCATTGATGGCAGCATGCCAGCAATGTGGGAGTATTTCAACATGGCACATGCATAGAACAAATTTCAATATTTATCAAACAATAGGCCATATGTCCTAACAGTAGATTTAATAGTGCACATACCGATTGAGTTGTGTATTTAGTTTATTGTTGCAGATATGGAGGGTGGGGGAGGAAGATGTCAATTAACAACTTGTATATCCCTGTAGTTCTCATTACTTTCCTAGTCAGTGCTATGATCTGTACCTTACAGGTATTATTACACTACCCTATGGCCTTAGTTTGGACAGTGGTATGGATGTAGACAACTATATACATGAACTGAGTTTTACCTGCAGTATATACCTCTTACCTGGTATACCTGTGGAGGTATTGTTTGTTAACACTACTTGAATATTTCTATGCATATTCTCAGATTCCAGGTTGATGTTATGCACATACCTCTCCATCTCTTATTGCACACACTCTGGGCATGTCTTGACAACATGCAGGTGAATCCGGGACATATTTTGATTATTGCCCTCATAAACCTTTGGTGAGTTGTACAATGATAGGTTTGTTTTCATAGACATTTTCCAAATATTTACAGGCCTGACAGTCAGTTACATGACATTAAATGCTGCCTACATATCAGAGATTAGCACGCTGATATGCCAGGGGACAGGGTAGCAGCCAGCAGATATGGGCCAATTAACTGGATATTCTGGACAAATCTGTACAGTTGAGGGGTATGATTCAGCTTACTACCACTCCCAGGATTCAAGCCATGGCTGTGTCTGCTAAAAATAATACAGTGTACATCACAGTTGAGTTTGCTATAAAGATATTGCTGTGTTTCTCTTCTCTGATTTCTGTTTACAAGTCTTCCATGGTTTTACATTCTGACCTTGTAATTACAACACTCTTATACAGGGTTTCCTAGACAGTTTTATTATGTAGTACAGTGTGGATGAAAGTGATGAGTAATACCTTATTATTCAGAGAAACTGCAACACTAATAATGCATTACAATACCAGAGTAAACCATACCAGTCCAGGATTTCACTCTTTTACTTCTAGGCACAGTTTTTGTATCTGACAGACCTGTGGAGGGGATGTTTGTTAGCACTACTTGAATGTTGCCACACATATTACCAGATTCCATATTATTATTATGCACATACGTCTCACTCTGTTACTGCACATACTCTGGTCATAGCTTCACAACATGGGGGTGGAGATGGGACATACTTTGCTTATTACTGTCATAACATTTTGGTGAGTTGCTAGAGTGACAGGTTTGTTCTTATAGATATATTTATGTCAGTTATGATGTCTGACAATTAGTTGTATGTCATTATTTGATGTCTAAACTTCTGGGATCATCCCACTGATTTGCCAGGGGGACAGGGTGACAGATAGCAGATACGGGCCAATTAACTAGACATTCTGGAAAAATATGTACAGCTGTGGGGTATGATTCTGTATACAGCTTACTACCACTCCTAGGATTCCAACTATGGCTGTGTGTGCTACAAATACAACAATTCACATCTTAGTTGAGTGTGCTATTTGGATTATGTTGTCTATCTTTTCACTGTCTTCTGTCTAAGTCTCTCTCAGTTGTACAATATGACCTCTTGTCATTACAGCAGTTGTATACAGACATTCCTACACATTTTATTTATGTAGCACAATGTGGGTAACAGTGCTTAATACAACAGTACTATTAAGACATTACAATACTACATTACCATCTATCCAAAAACAACAAGAGAGGACCACCACAAAGTATAACATGCACAGAATGTATTACAAATATAAAAATAATAAGTGCTTTCACGTGCTACCAGGCACGCTTCATCAGATTTCAAAACCCACTGAATTTCAAGATGTATATATACACCCATTACATCATGAATTAATTAATTAACACATTTAAATAGTCAATAAAGCCATCAAAAAACTAGTTAAACCATTGTGACTTTCTAGTTGCTGAATCTTTCAGTTCATACAGAGTCTTCACATCATATTTAAAACTTGTTCACAATCATAAAAAGATAAGAACCCCTTTTTCTATTAATTTATCAAGTTATATTGCTATACCAATTACCTGAGCAATGATAAAAATCAATGGTAAGTACATACATAACCATAAGATAAAATAAAACAAAATAAAATAAAATAAAATAAAAACCTCACAATAAACTATGTGAGTGTAATGTTATGTATAAAAACCACATAGTAACATGGCTAAATTGCTGCTGTCTGCCATACATCTATCTGTGTGCTGCTAAAGCAGCCTTAATACTAACAAACTGATTCAGACCTGGTTCTACATGCGCTCTTAATCTAAAAATCCAACATAATTCAACTGACTCCAAATGATTCATTCTATCACCACCCCGCTTATTATTAATAACCATTTGTAAAACTCTAAACTTAAAGACATGATCTGTGTAAACTGCGATATGCTTGGGTAATGCATTGAGTTGATTCATTTTCCTGATATCATACATATGGTTGTACATCTTGTCTTTTAACTTTCTGGATGTCATACCTACATAAAACGCCATGCATTTCATGCATGTTGCCAAGTAGACAAGATTCATACTGTTACAAGTCGCATAAAATTTAGGTGTAAATGTATACTCCAGAAAAGGGTGGGTAAAATACTGTCTATCAACAATGTAACTGCACATATTACATCTATTGCAAGGGAAAGCACCTACTCATGGTAAATCCCTATGTGTCCCTTTTTGTTCTGTGTTTGTCCTTTCTACACAAAGCAACCTTTTAAGGTTCTTGCTGTTCCTATATCTGAACCTTGGTGTTTCTCCTACCAAGCTAGAAATTGAGGGGTCTATAGTCAGAACATCCCAATTCCTTTTTATAACTTCAACTATTTTCTTATTGTCATTTGTGTATCTAGTTGTAAATGCTACCTTGACACGATCAGAACTATCTCTGTAATCGCTAAAAACTTTCCTATGTCCACTAGGGATGGTGTGTTGTCTATGTCCATTGTAACCTAACAAGTTTAAAGCCGACCTCCTCATTGCCCTTGTCATGGTATCAGTATACCCTCTCTCCTGAAATAACATTTCCATATTATCAAGTTGTTCATGCATATCAGAGTCATTCTCGCAGATGTTAATGATCCTTGTATACTGGCTTCTTACTATGTTTGGAAATACAAACCGGGGATGCATACTGCTTAATGTAACAGTGCATTCTTTCAACATGGTTTTCTATAGAGAGAAGTTGAAACCTGTCCTGATTGATCCTTGGAAATCGTAATATCCAAGAAGTCAATCTTATAATATGATGACTCCATGGTAAAACTTAAGAAATCAGTGGTTGTTCCTAAATAATTTACAAAACTCCTTAACATATCCATACTATCATTCCAAACAATAAGTATGTCATCTACAAATCATCTGTAAAGAAGTACATGTGGATAGAATGCACTGTTAAATAAAAAAGTCTTCTCCCAGAAATGCATCACCAGGTTTGCATAAGAATTTGCACATGGGGTGCCCATAGCGACACCCCATTTTTGTATATACAGTACCTCCTGAAACATAAAGACATTATTGGAGAGTACTGTATCTAATAAGGTAGAAATAAGCAACTGTAATTCATTGCTAAATCCCTCTGTTGTATTCAGTATATCTCTAACAGCCTCAACCCCATAGTCATTTGGGATTGAGGTAAATAAATTCCTAACATCCAGTGTAGCCAGTATAAAGGAAGAAGGGAATGCTTGTTGTGCTGTTAAACTGGTCAGCTCTTGTATCAATTGATAGGTATCCTTCAGAATGGTAGAGATACTCCTAGTCAAAAGTCCTAATATTGTCTCTAAGTAATTAGAAATATTCTCTGTCACCCATCCTTCACCAGTTACTATCGGGCACATTGGGGGGGGGGGGGGGGGGCTACAATATTCTTGTGTACCTTTGGTAGGCCTTTTATGTAGAGAATCAATGGAAAATCAACCATGAAATAATTATAAAGTTCTTGAGTAATCTGTCTGCACATTAATAGATCGTACAGGTCATCATAGACCTTCCTTACTATTCTCGCAAAGGTATCCTGACTAATCTCAACATAAGTGTTGGTGTCACTAAGCATCATTAACATGGCATCATTATATTCACTAGTATCTAACAGCACTACATCCCCTCCTTTGTCAGCAGGTTTTATAGTCAACTCAGGATTATATGACATATATATCAAGGACTGTTTTTCTCCATTATTTAAATTAAAATATAAACATTTGCGTCTTGAATGCAAACAATACGAATAAAAATATTTTTCACACATTTGTATAAAACAATCTACATTGGCAAGCAAACTAAGTGAAAAGGTACTATTGTGTTTAAGCTTATTAACAGGCTGTGTTTCTAACTGATTTTTAGCATCAAACAACAATTTCAAAGAAATAGTCCGTCCAAAAAGTCTTAAATCAGTCAGTAATTCACTGAGGTTGCTGCCTTGCGAAGGGATAAAAGAAAGTCTCTTGTTTAACAATGAATAGTCAGTTGAACTAAGTTCATAATGTGAAAAATTAAAAACTAATGATTTAATTCCTGGTGTGTCATCTTACCTCTGTGCTTCCTCCTGAAAACTTTAGTTTTCTCCGCCCCCGACTGCTTGACCTTGTTTTCGACGTTTTCCAATACTGCATGGGAAGGGGTAAAAAATGTTCCAGGCTCCTGCCTGGAATTTTAGATTTGGCCCCCATCAAGTTAGGGTCCCTTGGGGCAGATAGAGCCTGCTGATTCGGTGGTGGAGTAGCTATTGCTTGGGAGGTACTGATTTCAAAACCTCCACTTGATGACGCCATCACTGCGCCGGTTTCATTTACATTATCATTACTATGAAACTGATTGTCACTTAAAGAAGCAGTAGCCCTGATCAAATGTTCATTTGAATAGGTGTTCTGTGGAATTTGTGTAGATGGTGTAGATGAGCTTTCCATGATGTTGGACTGATTATTTCTCGGCCAAACAAACACGTGACCAGACGTAAAGTCTCTATAGTCATGCTGTAATTTTCTATACTTCATCTGTTGTAGCTTGTCACTGTACATTGCGACTTGGGCATACATGCTGTCAATCTTCCTCTCAAAAACTTCACCTTTATATCGTGTGCGTAGATCTTTGTTCAAAGCCTCTACTCTTGCACTCAAATCAGATTCAATAGGTGAAAAATAATCTATTAGGAGCTTCATATAGCTGTTGCTTAGATCTATATTTAGCTGCTGCCATCTTTTCAGTAGTTATGGATGGCTATCTCCATATGTCGGCATGCAGAGCACCCGCATGCCTCGGGGGACTATATGGAAGTGTAAACTTGCCTCCATATGTCTCCTTTGCCAAACCAGTCTTTGTAGCTTATAAAGATAATGTTCAAGCTCTCTAAAATTATTATTGAATTCATTTAGATTTTCAACAGTACCTGTAAGTGAGGATGGAAAGGAATGGTGCAGTTCCAAGTTCCGTAATGGATTACTTCGTTGTTCAAATATATCATTCCATTTTTTGTTGAGGTTAGCCCCTTCAGGATTATAGTCAATCTCTACAGCTGGGGTATCCATCATGTGAGGGCTGCAGTTACCAAGCATAAGCGTAGAGACAGAAAATAAAAGTACTGCTGCCATCCAAAGCATCACTTGCAGAAGTAAAACTCCAAATATCCAAAAACAACAAGAGAGGGCCACCACGAAGTATAACGTGCACAGAATTTATTACAAATATAAAAATAATAAGCGCTTTCACATGCTACCAGGGACGCTTCATCAGATTTCAAAACCCACTGAATTTCAAGATGTATATATACACCCATTACATCATGAGTTAATTAACACATTTAAATAGTCAATAAAGCCATCAATAAACTAGTTAACCCATTGTGACTTTCTAGTTACTGAATCTTTCAGTTCATACAGTGTCTTCACATCATATTTAAAACTTGTTCACAATCATAAAAACATAAGAACCCTTTTTTCTATTAATTTCTCAAGTTATATTGCTATACTAATTACCTGAGCAATGATAAAAAATCAATGGTAAGTACATACATAACTATAAGATAAAATAAAATGAAATAAAATAAAATAAAATAAAAACCTTACAATAAACTATGTGAGTGTAATGCTATATATAAAAACCACATAGTAACATGGTTAAAATGCTGCTGTCTGCCATACATCTATCTGTGTACCGCTAAAGCAGACTTAATACTAACAAACTGATTCAGACCTGGTTCTACATGTGCTCTTAATCTAAAAATCCAACATAATTCAACTGACTCCAAATGATTCATTCTATCACCACCCCGCTTATTATTAATAACCATTTGTAAAACTCTAAACTTAAAGGCATGATCTGTGTAAACTGCAATATGCTTGGATAATGCATTGAGTTGATTCATTTTCCTGATATCATATATATGGTTGTACATCCTGTCTTTTAACTTTCTGGATGTCATACCTACATAAAACACCATGCATTTCGTCCACGTAGCCAAGTAGACAAGATTCATACTGTTACAAGTCGCATAAAATGTAGGTGTAAATGTATACTCCAGAAAAGCATGAGTAAAATGCTGTCTATCAATAATGTAACTGCACATATTACATCTATTGCAAGGGAAAGTACCTACTCATGGTAATCCCCTATGTGTCCCTTTTTATTCTGTGTTTGTCCTTTCTACACAAAGCAACCTTTTAAGGTTCTTGCTGTTCCTATATCTGAACCTTGGTGTTTCTCCTACCAAGCTAGAAATAGAGGGGTCTATAGTCAGAACATCCCAATTCCTTTTTATAACTTCAACTATTTTCTTATTGTCATTTGTATATCTAGTTGTAAATGCTACCTTGACATGACCAGAACTATCTCTGTAATCGCTAAAAACTTTCCTATGTCCACTAGGGATGGTGTGTTGACTATGTCCATTGTAACCTAACAAGTTTAAAGCCAACCTCTTCATTGCCCTTGTCATGGTATCAGTATACCCTCTCTCCTGAAATAACATTTTCGTATTATCAAGTTGTTCATGCATATCAGAGTAATTCTTGCAGATGTTAATGATCCTTGTATACTGGCTTCTTACTATGTTTGGAAATACAAACTGGGGATGCATACTGCTTAATGTAACAGTGCATTCTTCCAACATGGTTTTCTACACTCTTATACAGGGTTTCCTAGACAGTTTTATTATGTAGTACAGTGTGGATGAAAGTGATGAGTAATACCTTATTATTCAGAGAAACTGCAACACTAATAATGCAATACAATACCAGAGTAAACCATACCAGTCCAGGATTTCACTCTTTTATTTGTAGGCACAGTTTTTGTATCTGCCAGACCTGTAGAGGGGATGTTTGTTAGCACTACCTGAATGTTGCCATGCATATTACCAGATTCTATATTATTATTATGCACATACGTCTCACTCTGTTACTGCACTTACTCTGGTCATAGCTTCACAACATGGGGGTGGAGATGGGACATACTTTGCTTATTACTCTCATAACATTTTGGTGAGTTGCTAGAGTGACAGGTTTGTTCTTATAGATATATTCATGTCAGTTATGATGTCTGACAATCAGTTGTATGTCATTATTTGGTGTCTAAACTTCTGGGATCATCCCACTGATTTGCCAGGGGGACAGGGTGACAGATAGCAGATACGGGCCAATTAACTGGACATTCTAGAAAAATATGTACAGCTGTGGGGTATTATTCTGCATACAGCTTACTACCACTCCTAGGATTCCAACTATGGCTGTGTGTGCTACAAATACAACAGTTCACATCTTAGTTGAGTGTTATTTGGATTATGTTGTCTATGTTTTCACTGTCTTCTGTCTAAGTCTCTCTCAGTTGTAAAATATGACCTCTTGTCATTACAACAGTTGTATACAGACATTCCTACACATTTTATTTATGTAGCACAGTGTGGGTAACAATGCTTAATACAACAGTACTATTAAGAGATTACAATACTACATTACCATATTATACCAAAGTAAACACAAGCAGTCCAGCAGTTATACCTTTATTGTCAGGCTGTTAACCTTTTATTTACATACAACCTATATGAGACTCTTCCTGTCATATTGGCTGGTGTATTCAGTACATGCCATACACAATACAAGTTTTATATTGTCAATTAACTTTCTACTACTTTTAGATTTATTTCTTATGACAGTACATGCAAGAGTATTACTAACTTCCCTCGCAACACAACCTCTGCAATCTACAGGCATGGACTTCCCGGTTCACAGCCCTCTCATCTGCTGCTGTCAAAGACATAAGAGGAATATTTAGCCATACTTAGCCATAATATGCATGAGCTGGCAATTATTAAACAGGTAGTAGACTGATACTTACACATGGCTGGGACATCATCCATCTGCCTAGCCTCTTGGCTCCACTGATCCAAGGGTTCCCTCCTTCTCTCCTTCAGGTCGGCATAGTGATGTCTGACCTGCTCACCAGTTTGAGGTATACCAGTGGCACTTGTGAGGTTATGGGCAAGATGGTCCCAAGCTTCCACTTTGTATTGGGAACCCTGGTACTGGCCCTGCAGCAGTCTCAGGTCATGGTCTTTAACAAGGAGTCCTGCCATGACTTTGGACTCCTGGATGCCCCAGCACTGCACCCAGAAGCACAATCCTTCTCCTACACCAATCATAGTGCTTACAGGAGGAAGCTGCAACCAGTTATCAGATGTATTCCCACCTGTTGGGTTTAAATAGGGCAGATTTCCTGCACTTTTCCATGATTGGATGGTTTTGAAAATGCTAAGCTATGGACAAACCTGCTTACCAAAGGTTGGCATTGCTTAAAGGGGTATACCAATGGGCAAACTGATTTAGCTGGCCTACACATTGCTTACACCTAGTAAGCAAGGCTGTGCAATGATTAGCATTGCTTAATTTTTAATTTGCATACTATTTGCTGTTTGGCATTGTTTTACTATTCATTACTTGTTATATATGTGTTTGGTATCCTTGATTCATGTGTACGTACACTGTATGGGGTCCTTGTGTTTTTTAGGGGTTTCAGCACGTTATTACAATGACACCTCACATCTGGACTTAATGCAGTACTCCAGTTCACATATTTGTGTTATGTAGTAGGTTATACAACATGAAACTGTATATAGATTCCTTTCACATGTTAAGTTTGATTTTCCTGTAGTAAAGATCTGTTTGGTGATACCTCAATTTTCTGTACTATTGTGATGGCTTACTGGTTAACTACTGTGACTATAGTGTACAGGGTCCTGAGTTCAAGACCCGCAAGGGCTGTTTATTTTGTTGCTAGGCAGAACAGTGGCTGTTGGATACACAGTAATTAAGGCACTTTTAAGCAATTGTAAGTGGGTTTGTGTGGGTTTGCATGACAGTAAGCAATGCTTAAATATGCTTAAAGAGGGTTAGCTTCAGTCTTGCTTAACCTGTGTGTGCATTGCTTACCCCCACACAAACAGGCTTAAACCCACTTACTGCTGCTTAAATATGCTCACTCCCTCTTACTACTGCTTAATAGTGCTTATTCTCACTTACCCCCGCACTAATTTAGACAGAAACATAACATGGTTCTTGGGAAAGTGGTGGATTTGGACACTCTATGGATTTATCATTCACTGCACATTATACCTTTGATTTGTATCCCTGATTCATGTGTACATATACTGTATGGGGCACTTGTTTTTATCTGTGGATTTTACAACATTATTACAATGACACCTCACATCTGCATTTAATGCAGTACTCCAGTTCACAAATATATATGTTATTTAGTACGTTATACAACAAAAAATATTGTTCATAAAGTGATTTGACATGGAAAATGGAATTTACTGGATTGTGAATCAAACCAGGAATAATTGCTCATAAAGTGAATGCTCTGACCATTACACTATTGCAGTACTGCTTCATTTGCATGTATCTTGATATCTATCTTCTTGTGCCATTTAAGCTACAGTATACGTAGCTAAGCAATGGGCAAACCCGCAGACCTACGGTTAAATTTAATCTGTTTCATAAAAAAAAAAAAAATAATTGTTTATACTATTATATTTTAAATATTGCCCTTATAAACTTGGGGGGTATTGCTGGGGGTATGCAACCCCCTATGAGTGTTCTCACTCATTGTAATAGCTAAACTGCAGTTCTTGACTGTGGGGACGTGTATATTGTGAGAGCTCTGCTCTCAGACACGCCCCTGCACTTGTCCATGCTCCATGTCCATTTAGAGCTCAGGCAGCGCTCCTTCATTACTATGCATGGTGCTCTGCTGTGCTGTTCCTAAATGGTCGCTTCCTCACAGGAATAAGCTATTCCTGCATGGAAGTTTACTGAATCTGGGGACAGGTGTCCAGATTTTTGGCTGGATGTTCCTATTTTTCAAGGGCCTGTGCTCCTATTTTCAAAGTCTGCAAGTTGAGACGTATATTGTACACTATCAACGCATAAACAGATTGCAGGTTCTGTATAAAGGCAAGAATAATATATTAAAAGATTTAAAGATAAAAACATCATCCAGTCAGCATAAAACTAGCTTGATGACTGACTGTTAAACAAACCAGTTCTGTATAATAATGCCCTTGAAGCATATGTTAACACACTGGGATAAAATACGCATTCAAAGGATTTTTACTATCATGGTGGAAAATGTCTAGTAAATTGAGCATCGTGCAAGACATCGTAATACTTGGATCACAACATGCACTGTACCTGTCAGACAGTTGCAACATCATCATCAGGTTGTCAGAGAACTGTGGAAGTTGCTAAAGTTGACATACAACAGTTGTAAAGTGAACTATAAAACTGTTGTCCTCCGAACATGGGCCTCTACATCCCTTGTGTGACTGGCAGCAGAGCCATGTTGCCAAAAGTAATTTCTCAGTGATTTTTGATACAAAATGATAAATGACAAAACTACTCCCCACCACTGACAACTTATGGTGCTTTGTGCTAACCATTGTGCAACGGAACACTTCAATATACTGGGAATGCTCTTAAGGAAGTACAGCATGTACCAGATGCTTATCACCTACTCTTCCCCAAATTCAAAAATAATATCATAACACATGTCCTGTGTCACTTTGTGACAGCTATATAGCATGGAGCACATCAAAATCTATTCACTAAACCATTCTTACTTGTTACTACTATATTGTCAACAAAATAATGAAAAACAAGCACTACTGGTTTGAACATGTGCAATGTATGTTAAGATCCTCTTGATATGTGCACTAACTGAGGATGCCACAAAAGAAGTCATACATTAGATGTCAGAAAACATAAACTTGAAGGGATAATGCAAGCATTGTGTTTGAATGCATATGACTTCCATAAATTAAAGTACAAAAGTAGGGCCTTCTTTATCCATAGGTAAATGTTTCCACTAAGTGAAATTGTAAACATCAGTTTTCTTGGAGAAGCCAATCCTGCCTATTAGCATTCTCTTGCACACTCACTAGTTATACCTTTCTAGAATCAAACACCTACCTATCCAAGTTAATAGACTTTAGAACTGTGTATAAACTGATGCCACAGAAAATAAATGCATCAGGAGTATAACTGAAAAGAATATATCAGTAGTATGCTGGAATGGTTATGGTTCTTCTAAAATATAGTTTGAAAACTCAAACTACTTTAGCCATGTCACTATTTCCACATCATTCCTGGTGCAACAAACCAGCAGCATGGGGAGCTAGACCAGCCACAAGAGCTCAGACTGCCATCCCTGAATAAATAGTGTTAGTGGTGCCTGCATAGATAGCATAGGCACTCAGCACATCTGGGTTACAGCCTCAAAGTATTGCCTCCCCAACCCCTGCACTATCTGCATCACCTGTATCAGGTAGCTCTTCCTAGGAGCAGGTGCAGTGGTACTCACAGGGAAGAATGTCAGCAGAGATGGTGACTGTGTCACCCAACAAGAGCTGACAAGGTTGGTGAAGGAGATGATGGAGAGGGTCCTTGGTGTTTGCATCAGCCAGATGGAAAGAATCCTGGAGCAAATAGCCAAATTGCTGTCCCATCTGGCACTGTCCCAGCAGTCTGGGGCAGTACACAGTGGTAACAGTTCTGAAGGTGAGGACTATCCACAAACTCTCTTGTCTCCATCACAGTCGTTGTATGTCACTTACATCCTGTATGTCTACACCTGCTACCTAACCTACCCTACATACCTACCCCTCTTATTCCTAAATACTTTCCTCAACATTCCTCTCTGCTAAAAAAAGAAAAGGGCATTTGTTTAAAAAAATACAAAATACATTCAATACATAGCTTTCTACTTTACATGTGTGCTTGCGTGACACACTTGATTTGGTCCAACTGGTCACACAACACTATTAAGTTGTTGTCACATATCCTTTATGATGTGACTATCAAATTCCCTCAGATTATTTGTACAAATATAATGTTAGCTTCTGAATAAGTTGGTAACTAAGGTGTTCTTCCACCACCATCACTCATATTCCTCAATTACTACCCCAGTGTCTTACCCTCTGCTTGATCCCCATTTTCACCACTGCCGTATCAACCCTGTTTCACATCTTTAATCTCATCAAATAATAGATTCACACACCAAACACTTGGCAAGAAATGTTCTAGTAAAAAAAAGCTCTATTTCTGTGCTCAGCATTTGCTTGACACTTGGAAATAAGCAGCACTGCTCCCCTTACTTCACTAACAGCAAATGCCCCTTCACATACTATGGCAAAAACTGATCAGATTTTGCCTAGGTTGCAGCATATGTTCCTTCTCACACCTCTGCTGTGGGACAGAATGCAATACTAATAACACTGTGTAGAGACAGTTATTATATGAATAACAGACTCCAGGGTTTAGTGTACCAGTACTGCTGTGAAGTCTATCCACACATAGTTCCTTCCTTCATATATTTGAAATAGTCCCTTCAACATTATGGTTTCTGCTAGCTGAAATGTGACTTTCTCCATGATATGCTCAGATAATGCACAGGACTAGAGAATGCTGAGTGATATTGGCAGGTGTCCACATCTGGCATTGTGTACAAAATGTGTAAGTTTCTTTATTATTATAGTTTACCTTGTGAGCTAGTGTATAGACATGTTAGTCTCCCACCACCATCCTGCTTATTCCTTAAGTACTCTTCTGGTATCTAACCCTCTGCTAGTTCCCTGTTTTGAACACTGTCCTGTAAACAGCATTTCATAGTTTTTATCATGTCAAAAAATAGTTATGTCTGTACTCATCATTTGTGCCACCATTGGCACTGAGCCACAAAGGCCACTGCTATTTCCCTTCTAAACTTAAAGACCTCAAAACAAAATATTGCATGAGCTAATACTTTGCCATATATAATGCTAATGAGCTTGCCAGCAGTATGCTTCAGTAAGCAATTGTGCCACACTGAATGTAATGTCAGTGGCCTCTATTACTTGTTTATGGTTTATTGGCTTATTATATTCCAGATATGAGAAGTCCACTGTAATGCAATCTATGTACTTCTGCATGTAAATGAGTGCAGCAATGCCTCACACTGCACTTTCAAGTGGGTTTGATTGAACTGGTAGAATTACAAGCATAATTACAGAGCAGTATTAATTAGTGCATTGTATTATGTTTTGCAAGTAAGGCTTGTAATTATGTTGTACACTGTACACACATCACAGAGACTTGTCAATTAACTACACATAAACACAAGACTTGCATGCAATAAACTGGTGATAAACAGTCAGGAACACATGGGTAGAAATCTACATGACATCTGTCATGATCACTCATCACATCACTGTTCAATAAATCTTAATGTGACATACATAAATATTATTCACAACACAGTTAATGTGAATTATGTAATGTCTGAATTATTGCTACATCATATTGTGGTTTGTAATCAACACATTTATATCATGCCTGTCAAACCACATGTCCCATTTCTCCAAATGTATGTCATGTAAACTACAACTGACACCTATTATAAGACTTCTCCTGTGGTATCAGCAGTCACTGCAGAGTTTTGCAGAAACCTGTGTTCAGATCCAGTAAATGTGCCTGAATATACTGAAAAGAAGTAGTGGCTTATCCAACATATCTGATGTGTACACTTTGACTTAGTGGTAATATTTATACAGGGAGAGGCACCCCCAGCTCCTTTACTCCCTTTTAGATCAATCATAATAATTGGAATGCACTGCTCAGATAGAACTTTCAAATGTGTACTGACACTTGTAATATGACTTTTCCTGTAGCATCAGCTGTTAACACACAGTTCATTAAAATGTGAGTTAGGTAGGTGTTCAAACCAGCAATGTCTAACTAGTATGAGTGTGTCCAAATATAGTGACAGGAAGGAGTGGTTTATCTAACAAATCTGATGTATATACTTCCACTTACAGGTAACATTTACACAAAGAGAGGGTTTCTCCAAACTCTTGTACTTCCTTTTAGGTATATCATATGTACTGCACCACATTGCTCAGGCAGAATCTTCAATTGTGTGCTGACTGACATTTACAATAAGACTGCTCCTGTGCTATCACCCATTAATATGCAGCTCTATAGCATGTGGGTTTAGATAGGCAGGTGATGAAATCCAGCAATGTATAGCTAATATGGCTATATAATAGAAGGCTGATAGGCAGGAATGGCTTAATCAACAGATGTGATGAATAGAATTCACTCTAGATGTAACATTTACATGGTTACAGAATTTCAATCCCTCACATCCACTTTTTGGTGAGCCATATCCCTTCAAACACACTGCTGAAGTCATCCCTTCAAGTGTAGACTTTCTGATGCCTCTGTTATAACATCTTCAGTAGCATCAAAAGTTAACGCAGAGATCTATAGAGCATGGACTTAAATAAGCAGGTGTTCAAAACTGGTAATGTACAAGTACTATACAGGAGAGACAACTACAGGTGGTGAACAACACGTCCAAATGTAAACTTGTTTTTAATCAAATTGGTGACTTCAAGATATTCAATTATAGCAGTATTGAAGTCACCCAGGAGTGGGCTGACCTATTTGACAAAGGTTTAACTTATGTACCCACCAGACAAGCTAGAGTAGATGAATCATTAATACAAAACTACTTGCTAGAAAACTAGATCTGGGTTTGTTTCTTCATGACAACAACTCTATGAGCGACAGGGGTTTATGTAAGAGACCCAGTACTTTTAACCCACCACTGCATCCCTTGATTAACATTTTTGAGAAATTGTGTGAGAGAAATATTAGAGCAATTGTGAAAGAAAACAGGGACACATATGTTACTTATAATTTGTCCACAAAGAGAGGGAATTGTTACGGGAGATCAGTGGTATGGAACAAGTCAGAGTTATAAAACCTGACAAAGTTGGGGGCCTGGTGGTGATGGATGTTAATGAATATATCAACAAAATGTCAGTTTTATATACTGACACATATGAAGAAGTCTTGGTCAATGAAATGAATATTGCATATCATAGAGTAGACCTCAGTTTAGAGGACCTTGTGTTGAATGACCAGATTACCCCTGGTGACCAGGACTTCTTGAAGGTTTCCCACCCCAGGACTCCCACCATTTTTGGCATACCAAAATCACATAAAAGTGTGGATGATCTTCCATTAAGGCCTATTGTGGATGCTAAGGCCTCAAAAGCATTGCCACTGGCTAAATACATAGATGTGAACATCAAGGTCCTTTTGTCTAAACATAGTTATATTTTTAAAGACTCGTGGGACTTTTTGTCAAAAGTATCAAACAAACTATACTCTGATGAACTGTTGTTTGTTACCATTGATGTATGTGATCTGTATTTCGTGATACCACATATGGAAGGTCTTGCAATGTTTTATGAATTTTTGTGTAGCCATTCAAGGGTGGATCATGATAAGGCATTGACAATTATGACATTAATGGAACTTGTTTTGAGTAATAATTTTATTGTATTTTAAAAAAACAATTGTTTTGCCAGCTGAAAGGAGTAGGAATGGGTGCTATTTGTGCACCAACCTTTGCTAACATTGTTTTAGCCCATTGGGAAAGTTAGTATGTCTGCAGTTCTGAGTTTAATTGTTGTTGGACACTATATGGGCAATTCTTGGATGACATAGTCATCTTTTGGACTAGTGGCATGGAACGATTAAATGGATTTTTGAGTATTTGAATACCATTATATCTTTCTTTAAATTTACTATGGATGTAGAGGAGGATGATGTACATTATTTCAATGTCACTATTTCAAAAAAACAGGGTAGAAAGGAGGTTTGAATCTAATTTATATAGAAAACCTACCTATTCTAATTTGCCACTTCATTTTGACAGTCATAATCCCATACATCAAAAGAAATCCCTGGTTAAAGGTCAGATGGTGAGACTAGCCTGTATGGTTAGTAATGACAACACTTTTGGTGAGCAAAGTTTGTATTTGAAGGACATGCTCAATAACAAAGGGTATCCTAGTACCTTTTTAGAGAGAATTTTTAATGAGGTCATCAGGAAAAGGGAAGAGGGTATTTATGTTCCCCTACTAGGGACAAATGGTAACTTGGTGAATGTTAGTGGGAAAAAGGAGAGCATCAATTTCCATAAAGCTCTTGTCCTGCCATATAACTTACATTTTCAATGTATTAAGAATATTATTCATCATAACTGGGATATCTTTAGGGTGGACAGGGAACATTTAGTAAGGTTGAACAATCCCCGTAATAGTGTATAAAAAGGCTTTATGTTTTAAAAACATGCTTGAAAAACCCAGGAGGAGAATACAGACTGGTCGCATGAGTAAGTGTGGCCATTGTAACCAATGCAGGTTCATCAAGGAAGGGGATGAAACTTTGCTCCCTAGGTGGGGAGCTATCAGTATTGGGCAAAGGTTAAATTGCCAGAGCACAAATATAGTATACTTAGCTGAATGTCAACAATGTGCTTCCTTTTATATAGGAAAAACTAAAAATAAATTCAAAAGTAGGATTTAACATCAATATGACATACAAAAAAATGATGATAGAAATGTATTGGCCAAGCACATTATTAAAAATCCAGCACATGGTTTTAAGTACGCATGTATTAAAAGGTTCATTTTGACCAAAGGGGAGGGCCTCATGAACTATTGTTAGAATACAAAGAGCTGATATGGCAGCTCAGAAATAATGCTACGGAGGCCAATGGGTTGAATGAAGCCATTTCAATTAGCAGTATTCTTAAACTTAAGGCTGAATTTATTTTTTCTTAAATGTGGTTATATTCACATATAGCTTTTTTGTTTAATAAGTGGATTTTATATCTTTCTTATACGTTTTTCAATTTATGTATCAAGTTGATCAAGGCAAGGTTTTAATTGGGGATGTATTTTGCTTGTACTTGCTTTTTAAACATTGACTGGGAGTATGTTTTTCATATCATGCAACTTTTTTGTACTTATTTTAATCACTGCCTTTTGGAGGGAAAGTGTTCTGAAGAAGTAGGAAACTGTTCTGACGAAAGCACTTAACTATTATTAAACTGGAGTTTGTGCTGGGCATTTGTCATTTTTTTGTTTTTTACTATACGTGCATAAGACAACTGTAACATGTACCACTGGTTTAGTCATCAGATGTGATGTAACTCACCCTTGTGTGAACACTTACATGTCTATAGGCTTTTGATCCTTGAAATCCCATTTTAGGGGAGCCATATCCATTCAGACACACTGCTGAAGTCATTCTGTCAAGTGTGGGCTTTCTGACACCACTGATATGACTTCTTCTGTGATGTCAGTAATTAATAAACAGTTCTCTTGGATGTGGATTCAGACAGACAGGTGTTCATGTCTTGCAAAGAGTAACTACTAATTGTGTAACAGAATACACAATAATTGTAACAATACAGAATAATTGGCTTCTCCAACAAATTTCATGTGTACAGTTTCACTTAGAGGAAACATTTACAGTAGGAGAGAGAACATGCAAGTTTAGTAATGCCTCATGGTAGGCATGTATTCATTCAATCACAACACTCAAGTTATCCCTTCAAGTATGTATTGTGTGACAATTATGTGACATCAGTGGGTAATGTACAATTGTACAGAATGTGGACTTATATAAGCAGTTGTTTAAATCCAGAAATGTCAAATTATTATGCCTATGTAACAGAATACTGACAGTCAAGAATGCCCTATCACCAGATGTGATGTTACCAATTCAAGCTAGTGGTAACAGTTGCATAATTACATGTTTTTGATCCCTCAAACACACTTTTGTGCAAACCATATCCATACAAACACACTGATGAAGTTATTCTTTCCAGTGTGTGATTTCTGACAATTGTGATAAAACTTCTGTGACATCAGCAATTAATGCATATTTCTAGAAAATAGACAGGAAGGTGTTTGATTTTTCCAAAGTGTAACTACTCTGAGTATGTAAGAGAATAATCACAGACATGAATGGTTTACTCAACAGAACTAATAGGAACTGAACTTAGTGGAAACATTTGCAATGAGATACAGAAAGGCCAGGTTTTTGTAATCCCTTTCATGGAGGGCATATGCATTCCAACATAATTCTCAAGTTACTCCTTCAATGAAGTGTTTTGTATCAACTACAGTATGGCATTAGAGGTCAATACACAGCTCTAGACAATGTGGGCTTAGGCATGGGGTTAAAATCTAAATATTGTGATTGTATCAGAAATCTGTGACAGACAAGACTGGCTTACTCAACATATAATATTGGATAATTCAACGCAATGTGGACTTTAACATAGGTACAAGATTTTGATCTCTCAGACTCCATTTTAGAGAAAACATATCCATTCAAACAAACAGTTCAAGTTATGTCTACTAGTGTATGTTTTCTGACACATGTCATATGACTTCATTTCTGGTCTCATCACTTAATACACATTTCTAGAGAATGTGGAATTAGGTACATGTTTGAATCTGGGAATCTTTAAGTAAATAATAGCAAACTTCACCTCCATCTTACCTTCAAAAAGGTCTACAACAATACTGGAAAAGTGTAGTGTCCCAGAAATCACAGAAGCACAGGGGAAAACAGCCCTCACATGGTAAGAATAGCAGGCTCCAGGTCCGACTCTAAACTAATCACAAGTGGTGTCCCACAAGGCCCAGTCCTGGGACCCCTACTGTTCGGCATATACTTCTCAGATGTACAGGCAAACACAGGAGGACTATGGCTAACCAAGTTCACTGATGACTGCAAACTGGGAG
Organism: Protopterus annectens; assembly: GCF_019279795.1. NCBI lineage: Eukaryota > Metazoa > Chordata > Ceratodontiformes > Protopteridae > Protopterus > Protopterus annectens. The sequence goes on along the minus strand of NC_056731.1, from coordinate 1,185,866,033 downwards.
CCATAATTGACTCTCCAGTTGACACGGACATCCTTCAAAAAGGCCTTACTGAGACAGACACCCAGTGTCAAAGTCATGGCCTCAAGCTAAATGCCAAAAAATGCATAGTCATCCCATTTGGGAAAAACAAAACACCCATTAATTACCACATAGGCGGCAGCCCCCTTAATACAGAAGAGGTAATAAGAGATCTGGGGACCCAGGTAGATAGTAATCTCTCCTTTGACAATCATATTGCCAAAGTAGTTAGGAAATCCTTCTATGTGACCCATCTAATTACTAAAGGGTTTGCATCTAGAAATAAAGAGGTTATAGTGCTCCTCTACTTGTTACTCATCAGACCCATCATAGAGTGCAATGCCCCATTTGGGATATACCTCACAAAACACTTCCAACAGCTGGAAAGACCAAAAAAGCATCTCACCAAGAGGATTACTGGCCTCAATCATATGTCCTATGTAGCCCGACTGCAAAAACTCCGGCTGTACTCAGTGGCATATCACTTACTCATGGGTGATTTCTGCCTGACTTACAAAGCCATGTCCAACTCAGAATTGATGGACATGCTCCACCTAAAGAAATCCAAGTCACTGCGAGCCATGCGCTCTAGTGAGCTAAACCTCGCCACAACAATAAATAGAACATGCTGGAGGGATAGATTCCTGTCACAGAGACCACTCATGCTTTGGAACAAAATTCCTAACTACATTAGGCAGAGCCCCTCACTAACACTCTTCAAGAGAAACCTTGAAGAGTGGATGGGTAACAGAAAATACACCCCTGGGATCACTTCATTGGCTCTGCTTGACAGAGGCTCAGTTAATTAATCAATGGGATGGCGAAAGCTGACACACTCTGGCTAGGCTTATAAATGCCCTCGGGAAGATAGCCTAGTACCTACCTATGAACCTATGAACCTAAATACAAATGCCTTACTGTAGAGATATGATACATAGGATTCAAGTCAGGAGTAACATTACGACAGGGTAGGGGTTTTAGTCTTCCATTTTTTTAAGGGAGCCCAACAACCTGTTCAACATATTCTCTAGTGTTTGCTTTCTAATCATAATGTTAGGAATTATGTGGTGTCAGCAGTTATTGCATTATGTAGAGACAGTATATTTAAGTGGACATGAGCTTGAATCATATGCATAATCTAGAAACAGTATATTTAGGTGGACATGAGCTTGAATCCAATGTGTAATCTAGAGACAGTATATTCAGGTAAACATGAGCTTGAACCCTACAGGGTGTAAGTAGTATGACATATACTACTACTACATGATACCAGTCAAAACTGCCTTACTGCACTGTTATATGTACAATTGACTTAGTGCTGACATTTACAAATGGAAACATTTATGATCCTTGATTGTATTCTTGTTTGAGGGAATTCAATTGTACTTCAGCACAATACTCAAACTGACAGTTCAACTGTGTGCTTGCTGATATCTGTATTATGACAAATTCAGTGGCATCATCTGCCCATATATAAGGGTACAGATTGTATGACTTAAATAGACAAATGTTTAAATCCAGCATTGTGTACCTTCTACTAGTGTGTGAAAAAGCAATTATAAGTATTAAAAGCAGGGCTTGTTTACTTAGCAGATATAGTTGTGTTGAGTTTTACTTAGGGATAGCTTTTAAGCAGGAAGATGGTCTTGATCAGTCAGATGTTTCATACTTCTTGATATTCCAAGAGATTGCTCAAGTGTTTCCTTCAAGTGTGTGTTTTCTGACAACTGTGATGTGAATTCTTGTGTGGCATCATCAGTTAGTGTGCAAGTTTAGAGAATGTCGATATATATATATATATATATATATATATATATATATATATATATATATATATATATATATTGCAGATGTTTGAATACAGTTGTGTGTGACCTTTATTACTGTGTTCAGAGTTAAGTGGCAAAAGGCAGGAAGGGCTTATTCAGCAGATGTTGTATGAAATGTTACATAGTAATAGCACTGTCACAGAACCATGTTCTGATCCCTCAGGAGATACACTATTTTTAAGGCAGTCCATATGCATTCAAATACAGTGCTCAGGTTATCCCTTCAGCTGCAGCAAAATGACATGTTTACAGACTGTTTGAATGAAATAGCCATGTGTTCATATCACACTTTATCTACCTTGTATGAATGTGTAAAAAATATAAAAACAAAAGGAGACTGGTGACATGCTGGAATGGCTAACTCAACACATTTTGTTGTTTTTTGGATGAGTGGGTGATCTTCATCCTCTGACTGCTCTACTTCCTTGTAAGGCTGTCCAGTATAATGATGTATTTTTTGCATTTACAGTTGCACAATGATTAAAAAGGCATGGTACATTATGTTTATGTTATGTTTATGGTCTTCTCTTGTTTTGTGGCAAACGATGCTGAGAATGTGCTTCCAGCAGCATGGCTCTGCTGACTAACACTCAATGAAGGTTGGAAATGATGAGCAGAGGACACCAACAGTGTTATAGGCCTCAGTACAAATTATATGTCGTTAGTAGTTTTCACAGTTCACTGACAAACCAAGGTGATGTTGCAACTATCTGTGAGGTATGTTGAGTGTTGTGATTCAGGTAATGGCATTTATTGCATAATTCTGAACTCATTAGACATTTTTCAAGATGTTGTCAAAAACTTTTCATAATGGGTACATTGTCATTAGTGTGTTAAGTACCCCCCCACACACACACACACACACTGCAGTTCTTACATAGGTACATATGATTTCCACTCCATTTACATAATAATTTGAAACACTGCATGTAGCCATTGTTCATATCCAGTAATGAAATAATGCACACATGAGTTGTGATTACTTCTTCAGTAAATTTTATGAGTAGTGTTACAGTCACACTTTTTCTATACAGTTGGTCATGAACTGCTTCCACATGACTGCTACTGGTAAGATATCCATCTTAGTAGAGGTTTCCTGACATGTCTCCTATCTCTCATTTTCATACATCTCACCTGTTATAGCTTAAACATCTGTAACAATTTATACATAATTATTTATTTTTCTGCTCCACATGACATTTCTGTTTCTGTGGTATCTCTCTTGGGGATTACACTGAATAATGATTTGGATGTTCCTCCAAAGTTAGGAAGTGAGACTCCAATTTGAAGTCTCACCTCCTAACTTTCACAACATGCATATTACAGCCACATTTGTTGTTACATCTACTTTCGGTGCTTGTATGAGCAGTAGATACAGGTGTTTCTTGATCTTTCCATGTTTCCACACATTTATGTATTTTCTTTTCCAGTATTCCCTCATTGGTAGTCTGATACATATGCCCATGGGAAGTTGCAAACTTTTGTTACTTGTATGTTTTTGCAATAACACATTTTTCCTTCTGAACATTTACTGACTGTTTTATCTTTTTAATCTGAATGGCAATGCTGGTGATGTTCCAGATGTCCATTAATGCAGTTCAGTGCAATGTACAACAGTATCAGCCTGCCTTGTTCATCTGTTAGAAGGCTTTCCCATTGCCTCTATGTATTCCTTGTTGACTTGTTATTGTGCCATGCACACTCATTTCTAGATCTTAGATTTTGTTTGCACTCCTTTGTTTATATTGTGTACACACATGGGTCAAGCCCTGCCTTACCTTGATGTGGCCACAAACCAGAGCTATGGGATTGAATTGAGGCTGTTTGTCATGTTGTATGTCTTAGCTTCTTGCATATTTGATTAGCAATGCTCTTTGTCAGTTACAGATGGCTGATCCTGTTAGCTCCAGCACATGTACATGACATTAATGAACCCCAGGTACATATTTTAAAATGTCTGTCAATCCATATACTCATAAAGGCAACAGATAATAGATTGTATGTGTAAAATGTAAGACATCTGGACCAAATGTGGGCTCATGTCGGGTACCATTGATCTCTGTGTGTATTTATATTTACCATTGACCATAATCTGCACATTTATAAATAGGTAGCATAAATTAAAGTCAGGTAAACCCATCTCTTCATGGGATTTAGGGGTATATGTTTCTTGTAAGATATCCTAATAACCTTGCGGGACTATATAAATTTAGATAAAGAAGATTCTATGGTCCTGATAAATTTTAATGGCACCATAAGCATAGTTAATTTAATATAGAATAAAATCTTAGGGAAAAATATTCATCTTTACAGTTGCCAGTTTAGAGACAAATGAAAGTGTCATGTTCATCCATCTGTTGATATCATCCTGACTATTAGCCCAATAGTTATTAAAGTTATTTTGATTGTTTGGTTTATTCTCTTCTAGAAACATCATTTCTAAATGGTTACATAACTGTTTACTTTGTACTTGTGACTCACTGTTTGTAGACACTGCAAAGGTCATTTATTTGTGTTATGTTTTGCTGAGTGTATACACTGCAGTGACTGACTGGTGATCTGGCATGATATGGGTTTAGTAATTTGTATTACATTCTAAATAAGTCATATCAGTATAATTATATTGTTGACCTAAATAAAACAAGACTGACATTTGCAAATTTAACTTATAATTAGATACATTTGAAAATGATTGGATAAAATAAATCTTAATATATCATTTGCAAATGTTGTAAAGGAAGTATGCCCTAAAACGAAGAGAAATATCTTAGCACTATTTTTGTAACAAGAACAAAAATAAAGGTTCAATATATAAATTAAATAAATAAGCTGAGAGGGGGAATCCTCTCTTACTCTGTTTTAATACTACAGTCAAATTTATTAACTGTTATTTGGGTGTTGGGATTTTGATATAAACTTCTATGTAGTTTAAGCAATAGTTCAGGATACCAAATTTAGTCATAGTTAAGAAAAAAGAAAGTTTAAAATAACTCTGTCAAATACCTTTGAAGTATAGATATCTAATACAAAAATGTTGCCTTTACAAGACTGATACAACTCTTGGAGGGAACCAAATGATAATGTTTGGTCAATTGTTTGACTGTCTTGAGAAAAAGTAGATCAATAAGGGAAATTATTGAAAGCAGAATTTGTTTAGTCCTGTTTGCAAATATTGCCACATATATTTTACTAAGATAATGAGGTAAATGGGTTTAAAGATTACAGTTCCCTTATGGTCTTTGTTAGGCATGGAGATTAGCATAGTTTTTAATCTCTTCAAGTATACATCTGTAATAACTTTGAATTTGTAATTAAATTTGATTTAATTAAATTGAATATTGTACATATAATTTTAAAGATAAAAATCTATAAAACATATATTAAATTCTGCTGAATAGCTACCTTGATCAGGAGTGTACTTATTTTGTTAATCCTAAGTGAATTGAATTGTTGAGAATCTCTTTTTGTTCTTGACCCAGCTTTGTTAAAAATAACTTCATCCAGGTATGTGATAATATCATGGGAAGAATTGTTAAATGAGCCATTATAGAGTTCTGCAGATATACAGTAAAAATATGGATTGTATTTCATGGTCTGATGTATGACTTTTCTCATTAAATTTATTTGCACTAATATTACTTGGAGTCTTGTTTTGGTAGCTCTATTCAGAAATTCAGAGGTTGTCTTCACCCATTCCGAATAATGAAATAAACCCGTGGTCTCAGTCCAAGATAGTTTATTTATAAAAATTAGACATAATTCATTTTGAAGACTTTATTTTTAAATCTAGATCTTTATTATAATTTTGTAGTTAATTTTCCAAGGCTGAAATTTTATTTTTAAATCAATTCTTTTTGCTTATTTCCCTTTTTACAATATAAAGCTTTAGTAATAAAAATGCCTCTTATTTGGCAATTTAAAATAAATGGTCTATTGTATGTCTATACCTATATAGTGTACTTTTAAGTTATTATAAATTCAGTTTGATCTCATTATGTAGTAATTTAGAGTTTAGTGTCCAAAAGTGTCTATTAATTTTATCTTTGGGTAATTGGTTTAGGTCTATTATAAATAAATTTTGGAATGATAACAAAATAAGTGGGATCAGTAGTCAGATCTTTCACACATCCAGCAATCTATTTAAAATTAAGAACGAGTCTATCCTTGACCATAATTTATGTCATGGAGAATATTAAGGGAACAAATTGTTGCATGAGGTATGAAAGGTTATATTCTGCTTTCGGTTCCAAATGTGCAAGGGATGCCTTGATATTATACAAACTAATGTTATTGATTCCATCATTATTTGATTTAAAGGCAGAGTTCCAATCCCCACCTATTACATAATAATGATCCTTGAAATGGGATAGTAGATTCAAAATCTAAATGATGATTTTGTAATTTCCTGCCTCTATAATATTTTTGTCCATTTTTGCATATATAAGGCCATTGATTATTAATAATATGACCCTCTTTTATAAGTGTAATATGAGCTTTTGATTTGTATAAGAAATGGAAAAAAAATATTTCATTCTGTTTAATATTTGTATAACATTTAGAGTCCAGCAATTAATCATCAAAGACATTGACAAATGTATCTGAGTAAAATGTCATAGATAAATAAATGCATGAGCATGTATTGCAAATGGAAATTTGAATAGAAATATTCTTAAAGTCCACAATGATTTGAAAGCTTTATTACATGAAATAACACAGATTTAATAATAAGAATAGGCAAATGAAGTTTGGCCTCAGACAGATTTGTCCTAGGGTACTTTGAGATAATTGAGGGTTGCAGTTGAGTGGGTGGGAGGGCAGGGATAGGTAGGACTTTGTAAGAATATAGGGAATTAGAACAGGTTGGAGAATGAAAGGTTAAATTAAGGGAATAAGTTAGGAGGAAGTGTGATCAGTAGCAATAGGGTTTGAGTAGACAAAAACCTTAAGTTTGGTCTTTTGGCATAAGATTTTATTATTGAAGCATCTCTCCCCACCCAAGTAACCAGGAGTTTGGTAGGTCTGGTAATAAGTGTCTCAAGGAAAGTATGAATTTTAGGATGGAGTTTGAGAGGTAAGATTTTATGAGTTTTTTTTTTTTACAAGACAGTAAAAATCACTGTAACAGTAACTTATACAATTTTGGTATACAGAGTGGTAGTTTAAATTAAACTTCTAGGTGGTTGCTGGTAGCTATCAATTAGGATGACTGCATTATGTATTGGCTGTGGTGGATCAACACATGGCACCAGGGCCCTGGTATGTTCCATTAATATTAGCACTCCTAAGGACTGGCTTGTGGGTCTTATTTGATAGGTGGGTGGTTGCATGCACTTGGTGGCTTTGTGGTGCAGCTGGGTCTGGTTGAAATATGAGTTGTTTGAATGTAATTTTGTAGCTCCATTTTCCCAGGAAATGTGGAGTTATCCTCTTGAATTTTAGAGATGAATGCAGGTAACAAACTTAACATGCTAATTGTTAAGCATGAACATTACTTTGGGTTCAAGTTTTTCACTCAAAATGTGAATAGTCAATCTAGCATCTGGTGCAGAGTGTTAAGGCTGTGAGCAGTAGTTATGGCATGACATCTGCAATTTGCATGAGTGAATGTGTTTCCTCCTTGATGGTGTGAGGTGGGTCTGTGAGGAGAATAAGGTGGGAGATCAGGCATACCTTCCAGCTCAGGGATAGAGTTGGTAGGGATTTGTTTATGGCATAATGGTTAAGAGGTTTACCTAATAGACACAAGGTACTGAGTTTAATTCTCACTTTTAAGTGCATATTTAATTAAGAATCTGCAAAACATCAAAAATTGTCCCCTTAATCAATATGGGGTTAACAGTGGTGGTTTTCTGACAAGTCACGGAAATAGTAGCAGGTCCTTTCAGTTGGTGGATATTAGGGAAGTTTGTTGGCAAAGCTGCTGGTTACAGAGGCATGGTTGTAGGCATGGGGTATAACTGTGTTCATGAGGGCCATTAGACACAGATGCATGAAGTAGATGGGGGAAGGAGGATAATGTGAACAGTGTGACTGCAAGTCTTGGCATAACTGCAGTTTTTTTTTATTTTATTTTTTTGATTTAACATTTGTTGACCTAGAAAGTCCGACTAGGTTCCACAGAGCCTGTTTTCAGCGGAGGCCCGGGGGGAAATGCTCCAGATGCATGTCTTTGGAATGTGGGAGGAAACCAGAATACCCAGAGGAAACCCACGCAAACACAGGGAGAACATGCAAACTCCACACAGAAGGTACCTCAGCCGAGAATTGAACCGGAGAACCTCTTGCTCTGAGGCGACAACATTAACCACTGCACCACTGCGCCGCCCAGGTTTTTGGGTCAGCTGGGGGCATGTTGAGGGTTAATTGTTGTTTTGGTGTTTTCATTTAATTATTAGTAGAGGCTGGGAGCACATAGAGTGGAAGGAGTTCATGATTCAGATTAGGCCATTTTGCAGAGTGCTAAGAAGTAAATAAGGCAATTTTATGGTTAGGCTTAAAATAAAATATTGGTACAGTAAATGGAGTGCTGGTATTGCTGAGTTTCTACTGGCAAATGAAGCAAGGCATTTCATTAGCATGGTTATGGTCACTATAAGGAGTGGCGTGGCACTGATGGGTGATAGTCACTGAGTGGTAGCTGAATGATATATGTATGGTAGCAAACTGAGTAGCAGATGGGGAAGAGCTAGACCCATCAGTTTAAAGCACCTATAGTGTAATACATATGCATTTAGATGAGCAGGTAAAGGAAACAGGTGGTGAAATGGGCAGTGTAAGGGAGGGTGGGAAGATTTTGGTCTGGATGTATCTTTTACTAATGAATATGTTTATGTTACAGATAGCAGTGACATCAAAGAGGGAACTATGAACTCAAACTGTAGCACAAGGGGAGGATCTGTGTTTTTTTTTAATGAAAGCCAAAGGCTCATCTGGAGCAGGTCTGTCAGGTCTGATGGGGGATACAGGCTGCAAGACCACAGATCAAAAGAAGCGGAAGGAGATGGATCAGCAGTTGGATGCAAGCAGAGGGAAATGTGCCAGGCACAAGGCAGCACTGCTGATGACTGGACTTCAACATATGGATCCCCAGATGCCAACAAATAGTGACAGTAATGTACAACCTGTGTTGTTAGATACTGATGTGGGGGTACAGCAGGTAAGAGATTTTTTGGATGGTAAAGAGGAGAAGAATCATAATGGGCTGTGAGATCTTCTGAGATTTGAGGAACAGGTACAGGAGGTTAGCAGCAAAGTAGAGGTACCTGAGGTCAGAGGATGTACAGTTGAGCTAGAACCAGTATTAGAGAATGTCAGGTGCCAGGAAGTTTCAGCAGGGGCTGTAAATGATGGTTTAGGTTCTCAGCCTGGAGATTGGCTTGCCACACAGTCTTTTCTTGCAGGCAGTTCTAGGTTTTTTATAACTCCTCCTATTACCTTGTCAGTGAATTTGGGGAGCAAGGGGATATATTTGATTTGATTGATTGATTAACATTGATGGTGATTAAGGAGATTGAGAGCTGATATGCCAGGGACAAAGATGACAGGTTGACATTAGCATTATTAAGGAAAAAAGGCAGGGTAAGTTTAGGGATGGACCTGGGACAACTGGACACTGGGTTTTATCTATTATATGGCGGTTATATTGGAGAAGACTAGTTCACAGGCTTTGCCATTGTTGGCCTATTTTTGTGATGATTAGAGAGGCCCAGTGGTTGTGGTCAGGTAATGCATGATTGTGGTATGATTAATTTCTTTGGAAGAGGAAAGTGGTAGATAAGGCCTTATGGTTGGATGTCAGGCATGCTGATATTTGGCTGGCAACCATGTTAGACACCATTGGTGGTCAGCCTAGATTTGGAAAAGGTGTAGGTGATAGTGAAGGGACTTTTTGTTCCTTTAATTGGCATAAATACATTTGGCCAGTCTGTCACTTTGCGTATATTTGGTCTAGATGTGGGGGAACACATGCTGCCAAAAAATGTTGGCATAAGGAAGGTGAAGTGGGTCATCCCACCATTTTCGCTCAGCTCAGGATTTAGGTGTTCAAGCAGGTTTGGGTCATTAGAATTTTAGGGGGAGAGGTAATTTTTGAGGTCAAAAGAGTTCAGTTCCCTTTCGAGATTTGGCATGGAGAGCAATGTATACACACCCGTATTAGGGTGGTAGTGTTGAGACAGTTCTTGGTGGATTGTCCAAGCCCTGACGTGGTGAAGGAAGTTATAGATGGCTTTCAGTATGGTTTCCCCATTAAAAATGTGGTTGAAGAAGCAATAATGTATGTAAGAATTTATGATTTACTGAAAGGAAGGCAGATATGTTGCAGGCACTAATTTAATAGGAAGATGCAGTGAGAATAATTTTAGGCCTGTTTGAGGAACCTCCATACTGCATGTCTTTATTGGGCTTGGAACCCAATAGAGGCAAGGGGAATTTTGGATGATTCATCATCAATCATTTCAAAGAGAGGATTTTGTAATTATCACATCGATAAGACAGACACACAGGTACAGACTGTATCTCTTGATGTAGTTAAGATTACTAAGGAATCTAGCGACCAATGGCTTGTGACACTTAATATTGAATCTGCCTTTTGGTTGTTGTCTGTTAGGTCAGTTGATTGGCTGACTTTAGGCATGTTTGCAGACAGTTATTTTTATTTCAATAAGGTCATGCCAATGGGTTGTGCTGTTGCTTGCTAAATATATATTCCTACAATGAGATCACGCTAGAGTGAGGAAAGGGCAAATATTCTGATCTTCACTGTACTGCAATTCAGAAAACTAAATATCGAATTCCTGATTTTTCGCTCATGTGAGCATTCGAATTTTTGATTTTTGATTGTTCCAAAGTAGACCCAGTTAAGACAATGGCATCCTTGACTGGTGATAGTATTATCTGAGATTATACCCAGACTAGTTTGGAAGCAGGCTGCTACTTTTGTAGCTTTATAGAGGGCTAGATGCTTTGTTAATCACAGAGTATCACAGACATAGAGGGTTAGGTGTGTTGGTGATTAAGCATCGAGATCTTGATAATAGGGACCCAGTTTGGTATAGGAAGATGGAATACATTTAAGTGAGATATGTCTGGACTTCTTGTACATTTGGCATTTGAATTACAGGATGTCATTAGGTAGTTATGAAAGAGAAAGGGGGAACAGCCTGTGTACAGATTGGTGGGCAGGGAAGATAGCTTCTGGTGAACCTTTCATCTGCTCACCCTTTCCATCTTACTTTTGTGAGGTGAGCAGAGGTACTCTGTCTCACAATTTCAGTATCTGAATGTGTGTGGAGGGTGTGACACTGCTTGTTTTCTTTGAGGGTGACTGGTCAACAGGTGTATTAAAGGTTCTAGTGGTGTTTACTGGACACAGAAAAAGGGGTTCTGATGAACTTAGCTTCTGTTCCCCCTTTCCTTCTTACTTATATGAGGGGAGCAGAGTTTTGCTCTCTAGCCATCTGGGTATTTGAGTGAGTGAGTGATTTAACACTGTTTTTTTTTTTTTTTTTGAGGGTGGTGGTCAATGCTGCCCATAATATTGCAATGTTCTATAGTCGTTTCAATAAATGTAAGGAATGTTCAACATTTGAGCTGTAATATTCATATGTGGTTTTGTTTAATAAACTGGTTGTGATGGCATAATTGTTGTGATTTTTGTCTCAAAGTGTTTGGACAAAATAAAGACATTTAAAAAGAAGTTTCATACAGTATGTAGACATTGACAAATGCCCTTTTCCTATCCTACTGAGAAAAATGCCAAAATACATGTTACTCTAGACGAGTTGAATAAAGTGTATTTGTGGAATGACTGAAGGAAAAATAAGAATTTATAACTTTACCATAACTGGTCCTTGATAAATATATTATTGCAATGGATACTAAAAATGTTATTACTAACAATGAACATAGAAACTCTGCACGTCTCACCTACCAAATACAGCCCAGCTCAGTTGTGTTGTTAATAGCACATAAGCAAGTAGCAACACAAACAGTACAACATTATAGTAACCATAATGCATGCATTTCTTATCGATACAATTTTGAATGTTAGAAACCAGAAGGATTTTATATATGAAAATAGACATTGCATTGGTAATTAATATTACTTTTCCATACACTAAACTTGTGTCATTGTTTGCTATTTATTTATAGAATCAACAGACTAACAAACAACAAACATCAATACTTAAATAACCTTTGAAAATTTATATTTAGAATTATAACAATCTACTAAATCATTAAATTGTATAATACAAGCTCCGGAACTAAAAGTGAATAAAGGATTTACAATAATTAAAGTTGTTCATGAAGCACTATATTGATGGAATTTACATGAAATTTGTAAAGCTCCACTAACAACAGAGTTATTTCTACAAAATCATAAAGGATGACAGGTCTACTGATGCCCATACCTCTCAACTGTCCAGATTTTCACAGAATGTCCAGAATTTTGCCTTGTATTTTGGGTCCATTCCTTTATTTATTTATTTATTTTATTTTACATTTGTTAACCGGGCTAGTCTAACTGGATATATTTCCATTTTCAGTAGAGGCCCGGGGAGAAAAGCTCCGGCAATTATAGAATTACAACATTAAAAATTAAAAATTAAAATTTAAAGAATTAAAAGTAGAAATTAACAGAAAAGATTTTAATAAAAATACAACAAGGATTCGTGCTTAGAAATAGAAAGTATGCTGTACAACCAGTATTAATAAGATAGAGAAAGAAGTTAGTTAATTAAGTGTAATAAATCTACTAGAGAGAGTTTGTTGGCATATAAATTTGGGAGTATCAGTTTGTCTATCTTACAAGGAATTAGTATGTAACAAATGCATTAGGAGTGTTAGTAATTTAAGCGAGAATAGTAGGAATTCGCAATACTTAGTAAAGGGAAATGGTTAGTCAGGCTTGCTACAGGGACATAACCAGTGTGTTTGGAGGTGTTTTTTTGAGGTTATGTTTAAAGAGAGGCAAGGAAGAATGTAATGTTAGTTCATTGGGCATTAGGTTCCAGTTTTTTCCCACTGTGTTACAAAAAAAGAGAGTCTCCAGCCAGGTTATTAGACTTGCCTATGCAAGCAAGCAGTTTCTTAGAGGAGCGCAGGGAATTCAGATTTTTGTAAGGCAGGATGAGTTTGGAAAGAATAGGAGTGCTGTTGGGTTGGTAGAAAATCTTGTGGGCAATGGTGAGTTGGGGTAGTATCAGTTGGTTTTGAAGTTCAAGCCAGCCTAGTTGCCTTAGATTCAGACAGTGGTGAGTTCTAAAGGTGTGGCCAGTGGCAAATCTGGCAATGGAATTATAGGAATTTGCTAGCTTGGTAAGATTATTTTTCTTTAGGTTAATATATATGGGTGAAGCGTACAGAAGTGTAGAGATTAAGTGTGAGTGAGCAATTGTGGTTCTGGCTATAGGAGTTAGGAAATGTTTGATCTTATATAAGGAGCCTATTTTTCTGTTGACAGTTTTAATAGTATTATTTATGTGGCTGTCAAAAGTCAGGTTATTGTCAATAGTTATTCTTAGCAGTTTAGTGGTTGTGTCAGGGAGTATAATAGTACCATTATTGGAAAAAACAGAGAAATTTATGTGTGAGGATTTGTTTGTGGGTGTAAAGAGAAGGAGCTTAGTTTTTTTAGCATTGAAAAGGAGACATCTATTTGTAAACCATGTTTCTACTATGTTAAATACTTTCTAGGTTAGATAATGTAGTTCTGAAGGGGAGTTTGCTGTGCATACTAGCATAGAATCATCTGCGTATTGTATGCAGGTGGCTTGGGGGATTGCTGTGTGGAGTTCATTGATAAATAGTGAAAAAATAAGTGGTCCTAGAATAGAGCCTTGAGGGACTCCGAGGGTAACTGGCTGAAGGGATGATATGTTGTTTTGCCAGAGAACTGCTTGTTGCCTATTGCTCAGATAAGACCTAAACCATTTAATAGTCTGACAGTCAAAGGAGAGGGACTTTAGAATGTTGATGAGAAGGGCATGGTTGACCATGTCAAAAGCTTTTGAGAGGTCGATAAAGAGAGCAGATGAGAGGTTATTATTATTGCGGTTTCTATTAATGGTATCTATAAAAGATAGTAGGGCAGTTATGGTACTGTGTGATGGCCTAAAGCCATGTTGACAGTTAGCTAGAATGTTGTGTTGAGATAAATGATGTAGTAGTTGTTGGTGCATGCATTTTTCCATTATTTTGGCTAAAGGAGATAATAGTGCTATTGGCCTGTAGTTAGACTAATCATTTGAATTGCCACCTTTATGTAGGGGAATAATATGGGAGATTTTCCAAATATCTGGAATGGTTCCTTCTGTAAAGGTTCTGTTAATGAGGATGGATACAGGGTATGCAATTACCTTAGCTGCTTTTTGCAAGTATTCTGATGGTATTTGGTCAGCAGAAGGTGTGCAAGGCTTAAGTTTCTGGATGAGTTTACAGATGAGAGTAGTAGAGATAGGTTGCAATTTAAATGTTGGTAGTGGAGGTAATATTGTGGTGTGAAGGCTTGAGTTGTCTGGGATTAGCTGACTGGCTAGTGTTTGTATGGTCTCTGTGAAGAAAGTATTAAATGTATTGGCTGTTTGTAAAATGTGTGGTTTTCTGATTTTTTGTGGCAAATCTGTGAGGACTGAATTCATTATATAATGACAGGCATTTGAGTTTGAGCCTTCATATCCTTCAGACAATGTATGTTAAGACAAGATCTTTTATTATAGCAACTTTCTAAGTTTATAAGAGCAGTACTTAAAATCTGTCCATGTTTTGTGTGGGCTTTGTCCAGATTTTTTCTGTCAAGAGGTTGAGAGCTATGATGATGCCCAATATATCTTCTATCATTATGAACTATCTAAACATATCAAATAGTTAAACATTAAGCATTTGAATTCTAGTTTTGTAATTAATGAATTACAATAGATTACAGATTAAAAGTTTCATGAAATATAAAGACTAGGCCCCAAGTCAATATGTGGTTATTCTACTACGAGAAACTATAGAATTATACACAGAAATGATACAACAGAATTGTTTTCTGTTAATCTTTGACTTAACTATGCAGATAAAAAGAATATGCATGCAAGTTCTTCAGAAAACACCTCATGGGACCTGGAATTGAATCAAAGTCCTTCAGGACTTCTGTGAAGATACTGCAATGCCAAATCAGGAATATGACCTTAGATCAGTGACTCCAACAATCTGTCACATTCTCTGAATGCCATTAAGTGCAACCAGATATAACCTTGCTTTTTTTTTTTTTTTTTTTGCTTGTGGTTATGTGATATTTATTTCCTTAAATCCTTAAAAAAAAAAAAACAGGCAGGAATAATCCTTGGAATGTGGCTTTGTTTTGAATTGTGTGTGCACAGTATTGTGCCAGTTTTTCTCTACGTAATTTGAATGATAAGGGACTGTCTTATGAAAACATAATTTATTACCTTGTAACATAAACTCCTTTTCTGTTTTAGCTCTATGAAGGACCACTGATGGTTAAGCATTTTGACATATATTGGCCTTGGATATGCTATTTCCTGAGATCTTCTGATGGTATGATATACTTTTTTTCTGTAGACATGCTTTCTGCTTGTTTCAGATTAAGTAAAAGTGCTAAGATGTCATGTATGATTTTTAATTAAATCAGGGGGTACAAAACTTTCAGGAACTCCTCTGATTAGAGTATTGTTTCTTCTGCAATGCTCCTGTAAATCTAACTGCTTGCCATTTATAGAAGCAAGATTTTTATGATATCCATAAGCAAACTTTTATAGTTTTATGATTTTATCAAATATCCTATTTTCAGATATCATCATCAACCCCACTTTTTCCCATTTTCTATGTGGGGTTGGGGTCTCATGTCAACTGTCACCATCTCTCTCAATTCAGTGCCACTCTCCTGCCTTTTTCAACACTCATGCCTGACTATTGCAGTTCTTGCCTCACACAATTCATCCACCTGTTTGCTGGAAGCTCTTGTTTTCACTTGCCGATGCTCATTTTCACTTGCCTTTGTCCTGTCTGGGCCAAATTTTCTTCACCAGAGTGTACTTTGTATTTTTGCACATATGCTCCTAACCACCATAATCTGTTCTCTTTGACTTTTTCTGTGAATGGAGCTGTTCTGGCTTCTTGTGTCATCATTTCTTTATCTGTCCTACAGTCTACATTTGACTACCCATCTCAGCCTCTTGTTGTCCATCACCTCTAGGTTCTTCAACTGCCCTACATTTACTGCCCAGGTTTCTGTATCATACAGTAGTAATAGTCACACCAGTGTTTTGTACAGCTTACTTTTCAGTTTCTTGGGCATTTCCTGTCATATACTACACCTGACACCCTGTGCCAGTTGACTGCAGCCCCTCTGATTTTAGCTTTGACCTCCTCATTTATACTTCCCTTCTCCTCAACCACCTCTCCCATATACCTGAAGCTGTTAAACTGTTCCACTATTTTCCCTTCTATCTCAATTCTCAGTTTCTTCTGATTTCCCCCATTTGCTGCCATTACAACTGTCCTATCTATACTCAGTTTCATCCCATGTGCCTTCAGTTTTGCATTCCATTCCCCTATCCTTTGCTGAAGTAGTGCCTGCAATGCCACATCATCTGCATACAGCAACTTTGTTGATCTGTCCCATCTGACCTGTTTGCTAATGTAGTCCATCACCAATATGTACAGCAGTGAACTCAGAACTGAATCCTGGTGCATACCCTCTCCCACTGGGAACCTCTCTGTGAGGCTAAACAGTGTTCATACTTGAGTCACTGAGTCCCTGTACATAGCTTGCACTAATTCTACCAATGTTTTTGTGATTTTGAACCACCGCAGAAACTGCCCAAATAAGCTTTATTAGGACCCTACACACTGCTATGAGTACCCTTAGGAGCCATTTCTCCCCATCACACCCAGTATCTTTAGCATATCTGCCATGACCTCATCTGAGCCTGCTACTTTCCCTGACTTAATTTTCCTTAGTGCTGTCCTTCTTCTATCATGGGGTCCTCTTCTTCTCTAACTGTAGGTGGTGCCTGGGGAAGTATAGCTTCTAAGGGTTTTTTTTTCATTCAGAAGCTGCTGGAAGTACTCCTTCCATCTGCCTTTGATGTCCTGTGGACTGGTGAGCAGATTGTTGCTGGCATCCTATATGGCAGATATACCTGTTGCTCAGGCTGCTGCAGAGAGCTTGACCTACTGCCAGCTGTGATATTGAGAAAAGATAAGTGTTTATTATCATTTCTGTCTGCATTTTGATTTAATATCTCTGTAATCTGTACAACTGTACTTATTCTAGTTCTTGTGTGTTATAGCTGTATATTCTCTTAGTGTTGACCTCAGTTGTAGTGAAATCCTTTGTCTGGAGGCCTTGTCTGTTTTCTTAGTGGCAGTAAATTTTCAGAACTAGTTTAATCTGGCCAAAGTGTTCCTGCATCTGTATTGTTTGGTTGCTATCCTGTGTTTTAAATCAGATATACCTTTTGCTCAGGCTGCTGCAGAGAACTTGACCTACTGCCAGCTGTGATATTGAGAAAAGATAATTTTTCATTCTCATTTTTTGTCTGCATTTTGATTTAATATCTCTGTAATCTGTACAACTGTACTTTTTCTTCTTCTTGTTTGTCCCCACCGACCCCTCCATGTTCTTGTTTTGGTGTTAGTGTTGGTGGCTCTGGAATTGCCCGCCCCTCCTGTAAGTCTCTATTTGAACACTCCTCCTGAGTCCATCTCATTTGCTCACTTAACCAAATGCAGTGAGATCATATTCTGAGTCTAGTGTACATAATACAGACAGAAGATTTGAGAAGGCCAACCCACTTAGGTTCTTCCTTCATCTCTCCTTGCACTTTACTAACAAAATAAATAAATAAATAAAAATTAATCTGCTTTTACTGTATTTGTGTTTCCTCCTTCTTTATTTTGCTTAAAAGTACTCAATTTGATTTATTCTGCTGCACTTATTGTTGCTTGGTAGTAGCCTGATTAAATTGTAACTGTTATTCTAAGTCTTTTGGTTTAAGCACTTGGGCTTCATACCAGTTGTTTTACATTAAGGTTTGTGGTCTGCACTGTTATGGCAGGACAGGTAGCTTGCATCCTTCTAAGCTGGGAATTGCTGACTGAAAGCTCAGTGTCTGCTATTCTAAAAGTGTATTAGTTCTGGTTTAAGCACTTGGGCTTCAGGCCAGTTATTCAACATTAAGAAGGTTTGTGGTCTGCACTCTTGTGGGAGGAGAGGCTGGATTCTGCCCTTCTGAGCTGGGAATTTCTGGTCACAGACTTATTGTGCCTGCTTATTCAAACTGTTTCTTTCTGAAATTGGTGCGCTTTGTTGGTGTAGCATAGGACCAGATTCAGGCCTGCTGAATCTAGCTTTGTTTGTATAACTTGGCACTGATCCAGGCCATCTTTTTTTAGAAGGTTCCCCTGCACTCTAGTAGTGGGAGTGTGCAGTTAGATCTTGTCTGATTGAACAGGGCTCAGCTTTGAGTTTTTTCTGGTTAATTGGGTAATTTGTTTAAATCAGATTGTTCGTTTTCTATTATATATATATTATATATATATATTATATATATATATTTGCACTTTATTCATCTGCTTTTACTGTATTTGTGTTTCTTCCTACTTTATTACTAGGGGCATTGACTACAACTCTAAACTGAGATATATAACAATAAGCATCTTTTTATGTGCATTTAAAGTTTTTTTTATTGTATTTGCTTTATTTTCTGGAAAAAAACAATATATATATATATATATATATATATATATATATATATATATATATATATATATATATATATACTTGCTTCCTGCCTTTCTAGGCTAGTATAGTCTAGTTTTCAGGTTAGTGCTGAATTCAGGGCTGTGTTACAGATCTCTGTGTTTGCCCATACCTTACTTGGATAGAAGGAAGTTTCTCTGTTCACCTGTCAGAGAGGGGAGCTTTGAGCAGCCTATCTGTCCCTGGAGGAGTGGTTTCCGGTCAGAAAGTAGTAGTTTATTGGCCATTTTGGGCTAATTTCTATCTCTTTCATTTCCCTTCTATAAAAACTGCATTTGCCCAGTTTTGCGCGTCGGGCAGCACCGGTTAGCTAGGGTATAACTATTCCCGGCTCCACAAAGTCTCCTCTTCAATTTTTCCCTTGGAACTAGACAAACTTTCAACTTAAGCACTCAAGCCATTCATTTCTCAGCCCGGCATTTGCTCAAAACTCATATCAAGCACTTATAAACCCTAGCACTACAGAAGGACAAGGCTCTCTATTCGACCTTACCAACCATTCAGGAAAACAGTTTACTGTACCTATCCAGGCATGTCCAAAGGGCAGTTCCAGGTGTACTCTCCAGTCTAACTGGTGAATCAAGGCATTTTGAGGCAATGTAATAACTGCCTCATGTACACAGACAACCCTCTCCTCCTTCCACCAAACACAAATACATGCAAAAGATGCAATTATACAGCCAAACTGGAGGCTAAGCACTCTCAACCCAAGACTGGATCAGACAGTCAAGAGGAGAAGGGAAATACTGGCATCACACCATCAGTCTTACATAGACCCATTAAACCAGCACTGCTAGAAACACACGTAAATACACGAAAACATACTCTGAGGCACTAAATAAAAATCTGCAAAAGAGCCCTCCAAAGAAGACATCCAAGCAACCTCCACCCCCCAACACAAACCATGAAACACATACTTCACAAAACCAGTGTGCCATGCAATCACAGCCCTCAAGGCAAAATAACATACCCAACATACTAGTAATAGGTGACTCTATAGTCAGGCACACTGACATTCCACTCACTAGGCTGAATAAGGAGAAGGTTACTGTTAGCTGCCTGTCGGGTGCCAGGATCCACCACATAACAGAAGCACTCAGGTCACTCCAGAACAAGTACAAATATGACTCTGTCATTGTCCATGTTGGTGTGGATGACCTGAGCCGTACCTTCCCTGACTACATGAAAAGAGACATGGAAGACATCCCTGATCACGTAGCCCAGGCCGGAATGACCCTGACCCTGAGTAGCATCCTGCCCTCACCAAGAATGATACCACGGTATAAAGAAAAAATTATCAATTTCAACAATTGGCTAAGTTTCTGGTGTCATTCAAAGGGGATCCAGTGTCTGTCTGCCTGGGATGACATGCTTGACAAGCCACACTGCTTCGCTAGAGATGGCTTGCACCTGTCACCCTTAGGCTTTCGAATACTGGCCAAGGTTCTTGCCACCCCCATATTACCTTTTTTAAGCAAGGCTCAAAAGACAAACCCACCACCATAAATAGCACAAATAACAAAAATCTGAGGGTAATACTACTCAATGCCAGAAGTCTAAACCTCAAAATGCACGCACTCGAGGCATTCCTCAGTATGGAGAAAATCAATATATGTGCAGTAACAGAAACCTGGTTTAAGGCTACAGAGAGCACCCCAGCACTACCAGGTTACAACTCATACCATACATTTCGGCCATAGAACCCGGATCGAAATACAAAAGGTGGGGGAGTATCCATATTCATCAAGGATACCCACACCTCCAGGTTAGTGGCACAGCATGATGCTTCAGAGATTATCCACATGCAACTAACAACAGGCAAAACTGCAATTCAAATTGTAGCTTGCTACAGATCACCCACCATGTACTAGGACCCCCATTCTGCATTTCTGGAAACACTGGGTAACATAAAGGTCCTACCAAACACCCTAATATTGGGTGATTTCAACTACCCAAATATTAGCTGGGAGAACTACTCAAGTACTAACTCCCTTGCCCAACATTTCCTGGAATTTATAAACCCAAATGCCCTGGAACAACTGGTCAACACTCTCACCAGAGGTGACAACATATTGGACCTGGTCATCACCAACATGGGGGACCGGTGTTCCACACCGGAGGTCAACCCCTCACTGGTTAGATCTGACCATAAACAAATCACTTTGGATATCCACATTCCATCCCCACCCCTGGACAAGGAAACCACCGTGAAAAACTTTTCAAAAGCAAACTTCACGTTATTTATGACGGAGGTGGAAAGTTTCAAAGCCCCCATGCTAAAGAATAACACTGTCCAAGCTGCAAAATCCTTTACTAATGCATTCTACGTGCACCTACAAGAATGCATGGATCATGCTATTCCAAGCAAAACCAAGACTCACTCCTCCAAGAAAAGGAAACCAGTCTGGTGGACCCCTGCCATAAACAAGCTATACAATAGAAGGAGGAAACTAGTACAGAAAAGAGTAAAATCCCAAGAAGGGAAGACATCCCTGATCAGTATCAGCAAGAAACTACGATCCCTCATAAAATCATCCAAGGTGAGCTTTGAAGGAAAACTTGCCAAGGACTCCAAAGATAACCACAAGGTATTCTTTAGCTATGTCAAGAATCTAATCTGCTCAGAGTTAGTGCAGAATGGCACAAAATACACTGAGCCAACTGATATTGCCAACATCCTGGCAGACAGGTTCAGTGCAAACTTCACCCCCCTCTCACCCCCAAAAGGGACCATAACCATACCAGAAGAATGTAGCGCCCCTGAAATCACAGACAGTCAGGTTAAAATAGCCCTCTCCAAAGCCAAAAACACAGCATCAATGGGACTGGACGGTGTCCCAGGCTGCATCCTACATGAGCTCAAAGATGAATTAACCCCTCACCTAAACACACTGTTCAAACTCCGCCTCTCCACAGGCTACGTACCCATAGATTGGTGCACAGCAATATTTATTCTGCTCCACAAAGGTGGAGCCACAACAAACCCCAGGAACTATCACCCTATAAGCCTGACTAGCTTGGTCTGCAAGGCTATGGAGTGCATCATCATGGAACTCCTTAACAGAGACATTGGGAACCTCCAAACACTGGACCCTACCCAGTTTTGCTTTGTTAAGGGCAGATCATGCCTCCTAAACCTGGGGGACTTCTTTGAGACAGTTACCAAGGCTATAGATGAGGGAAAGGTGGTACACACAGCCTACCTAGACCTCACAAAGGCCTTCAACACCATTCCCCATTCTGATATTATAGACAAGCTCACCAGCCTGAACATAAACCCCTATGTCACAAGATGGGTTGCCAATTGGCTCACTGACATAACCCACATGGTGAGAGTTGCAGGAGCTAGGTCTGACTCTAAACCGGTTACAAGTGGCGTTCCCCAGGGCTCAGTCCTAGGACCCCTCCTGTTTGGCATATACTTCTCAGAGGTACAGACAAGCACAGGAGGACTATGGCTGACCAAGTTCACAGACGACTGCAAACTCGGGGCTATAATTGACTCACTGGCTGACACAGACATCCTCCAAAAGGGTCTCACTGAGACAGATACCTGGTGTCAAAATCATGGCCTCAAGCTAAATGCCAAAAAGTGCATAGTTATTCCCTTTGGAAATAACAAAGTACCCACAAACTACCACATAGGTGGTAGTTCCCTAAATATGGAAAACGTATTAAGGGATCTAGGGACCCAAGTAGATTGTAAACTCTCCTTTGATAATCACATTGCCAAAGTGGTTAGAAAATCCTTCTGCCTGGCCCACCACAAAACGGTTTGCATCCAGATCAAAAGAGGTCATTGTGCCCCTCTACTCATCACTCATCAGACCCATCATAGAGTACAACACCCCATTTGGGATGTACCTTACAAGTCACCTGCAACAGCTGGAAAGACCACAGAAGTGCCTCACCAAGAGGATCACTGGCCTCAAACAGATGCCCTATGCAGCTTGACTGAAGAAACCCCAGCTGTACTCGGTTGCATACCGCCTGCTCAGAGGTGATCTCTGCCGACATATAAGGCCATGTCCAACCCAGAATTGATGGACATGCTCCACCTAATGAAAACTTTATCCCCTCGAGCCACACATTCTAGGGATCTAACAATCACCACAGCAATAAATAGGATGTGCTGGAGGGATATATTCCTGTCCCAGAGAAGTCCCATGCTTTGTAACAAGATTCCAATCTACATTAGGCAGAGCTCCTCGCTAGTCTCCTCAAGAGAAACCCTGACAAGTGGATGGGAAACAGAAAGTTTACCCAGGGGATCACTTCAGTGGCTCTGCTGGACAGAGGGCGGTGAAAGCCAACACATTCTGGCTAGGCTTATAAATGCCTTTGGGCAGATAGCCTAGTATCTACCTATGAACCTATGAACCTATGAACCTATGAACATATCCCTTACAAAAGGTGTCCAACTATCTTGTTTATCTTTCTGTCTTTGCCTTGCAACCTGATATAGTTTCTTTGTGCCATCTACTGACTTACTTTCTAGGCACTGGTAGAGTGCCTCTGATGTCTTGTTCTTTGTTATTGCAACTCCTTTCTTAGCTTCTTTGTTAGCCAGCCAGTATTCCTTCCTAGCCTAGTTTGTCTTTTCTATCTCCCACTTTTTCCTGCACACTTTCTTTCTTTCTTTCTTTTGATAATTTCCTGTACTTCTGCATTCCACCATTAGCTTTCCTTATTTATTTATTTATTTAACATTTGTTTACAGAGAAAGTCCGACTTGGAATGAGCCAATTTTCAGTGGGGGCCCAGGGAGAAACACTCCAGATGTATGTCTTTGTAACATGGGAGGAAACCCACATTTATGCACCTTATTTCCATGCCTGGCTTGTTTAGAGCAGTGCCATTCTTCTTCAGCTAGAATTGTGAGTAATTCCTTGAACTATTGTGCTTTCTTGACAGTCAACTTACAGGTCTTTACCCTCATCTCTGTTGACCTTAGAGCCTTTTCTGACCAATGCCTACAGCTGATTGTGGCAAGCAGTGGTTTATGCTATGGGCCTTTCCTTACTAGGAGGAAGTCTACCTGAGTTACATGTTGGGCAGTCTTATGTGGGATCTTGTGATCCCTTTCTGAACAATGTGCAGACTATTATTAGATGTTCAGAATGGCCTCTCCTTCTTTATTCCTGTTGCCCCACACATGTGGATACAAGCAGTCCTCATATCCCGTACTGTCTGTTCTGATATGTGAATCCAAATCATCCAATATTAAGACCAATTCATGTTGCTCCTGCTTTAATTAGTAAGCCCTGCAACTGCTGTCTGAATTTTATTTATTTATTTATTTATTTTATTTTACATTTGTTGACCGGGATAGTCCGACTGGATACATGTCCATTTTCAGCGGAGTCCCGGGGAGAAAAGCTCCAAACAAGGTTAATCAAGGTACAAAAAGACATATCACATTGTGTTCATAGTAAGCAGATAATCACAATAGAAGGTACAAAATGATTAATTTCATTACATTCAGGTTCATTCACACTTAGTTGAATAGGAAGAAATTGCCTAGTTGTAGGAATTACTCGTGTGAAAAGTTAGTCAGGGTTAGTACATGGACAGAGCCAATGTGATTTATAGTGGATTTTTAGTTCTTTTTTGAATAGCGCTAGTGATTGTAAGGACGTAAGCTTCTGGGGGAGAGAATTCCATACTTTGCCAATAATATTAGAGTAGAGTGAATCCCCACCTAGGTTATGGGACTTGCAGGTTTGTATTAAGAGTTTGTTAGATGAGCGAAGAGAGCTTAGGTTGGAGTAAGGCGTTAGGATGTTGCTTAGTGCAGGGGTGTTATCTGAATGTTTCAGGATTTTGAATGCTTCAATGAGTTGGTATTTCAGTAGAAGATTAGGGAGTTCTGGCCAGTCAAGTTTTTTCAGGCTGATGCAGTGGTGTGTTCTATAAGGTAGGGCAGTGATGAATCTAGCAATGTGATTATAAGAAGTGGAAAGACGATTGAGGTCAGACTTGTTGAGGTTTGTAAGGATCGGGGAGGCATATAGTAGGGTGGATAGGAGGTGTGAGCGGGCAGTAGCTAACCTAGCGGCTGGAGTTAGGAAGGTTTTTAACCTGTATAAAGAACCAAGTTTTTTGTTAACCATTTTAATAGTTTGGTTGATGTGGATGTCAAACCGTAGTTTATTGTCGATAATTACTCCTAATAGTTTAGCGTTGGTAGTAGGGGAGATAATGGTACCATTGTTAGATTGTATAGTAAAGTGTGTGAAAGGTGTTGGGTTGGATGGGTGGAAAAGGAGAAGTTGGGTTTTTTTTGGGTTTAAGATGAGTTGATGGTTAGTTAGCCAGTTTTCAACCTTGGTGAAGCAGTGTTGGGTAGTTATTAGAAGATTGTCAAGGATAGGATTAGAACAGATGATAGTTGAGTCATCTGCATATTGAATACAGGTGGCTTCGGGGATAACTGTATGGAGGTCATTTATAAAAATTGAGAAAAGAAGTGGACCTAGGATGGACCCTTGAAATGCGCCTATACTATTCGGCAATAGGCAGGAGAGTTGGTTCTGCCACATAACTGCCTGTTGTCTACAGGCCTGAAACCAGTTTAGGACTTGGGTGTCTAGGTGTAAGGTTGATAAGGTTTTGAGAAGTAACTGGTGGTTTACCATGCTTTCGACATATCTAGAAAGAGGGCTGAGGAGATATTTTTGTTATTCCGGTTATGGTTAACTTTCTCTGTAAAAGAGAGGAGAGCAGTGGTCGTGCTATGGTTGGGTCTAAATCCATGCTGACATTCAGTTAGTAGTTTGTTTTGGGTGAGATAGGACATGAGTTGTTTATGCACACACTTTTCCATGATTTTGGCAAGTGGTGATAGTATAGCAATTGGTCTATAGTTAGAGAGCTCGGTGGATGTTCCTCCTTTATGAAGAGGAATGACGTAAGATATTTTCCAGATTGCTGGGATAGTGGACTCGGTAATGGTTCTATTAATTAATATTGAAATAGGGTATGCTATGACATCTGCAGCAATTTGCAAGTATTCTGCAGGTAGAAGGTCTGCTGAGAGGGTAGTTGGTTTTAGCTTTTTCAAACAGGATCGGATGAAGGCAGTGGATATGGGTTGGAGGTTAAAGGATAGTGCAGAGTTAGGAGGCATATTGTTAGGTGTGGTAGAGGGGGTGGGTAGTTGGTTAGCTAGTACCTGAATTGTTTCGGTGAAGAAGGTATTAAAGTTGTTAGCTATTTCTTCTTGGTTCTTATCAGATAGAGTTTCAGGGGTAGGAGTGGTGGATTTTCCTGGTTGGAGAAGTTTGTTCAATCCTGCCCAGAATTTTTGAGGGTTCTTTTGGTTTTTGTTTTGTAGGTGGTGAAAGTAGTTTTTCTTATCTTGGGTGGTGGCCTTTTTGGTTTCATTTCTGATTTGCTGGAAGATGACCCGATCTAGTGGTAACTTGGTAGTACGCCATTTGTTCCAAGCTTTGTCCCTATTAGTTATTTTGGTTTTGGATTCTGAGGTTAGCCATGGTGCTATGTGAGTTTTGATTCTGGACACCCTTTTGGGGGCATGAGAGTCGAGTAGGGTAAGGAATGTTTGATTAAAATGTGAGACTGCTTCAAGGGATTTCAATGTTGACCAGTTACAGTGATTGAGTGCATTGTTAAACTTTAGAGGATCTAATTTTTTTTTGTTTCTGACTGTTCTATAGATTGGTAAGCTAGCATTGGTTAGGTTATCTTTCCTGATGTAAGTAAGCAAATGATCACTAAGATCATTAGGTAGAGTCCCCGGGGTATATTTTTGGGGATGTTCCTTGATGAGCACCCAATCAAGTATGCTTTCCTTTTGTTTATTATTACCTAGTCTGGTGGTAGTGGTTATAACCTGAGAGAAACCATGGAGATTTAAAGAAGTAGGACTGGACTGAGCAGAACATTTGTTCCAATCAATGTTAACATCTCCCAGGACTACTGTTTCTTGTGGATAGTTGTTATCTATCCAGTTTAGGATGGCTTCTAAAGTTTCAGTATTGTTCCTGGGGTATATAGATAACTATTAGGTTTATGCTTTTTGCTTATTTAATTGTATTTTTAAAGCTAGAGTTTCAGCATTTGCAACCCGGTGGTTGTTTGGGGTGAGTTAGGATGTTTAGCGTATTTTTATATAGGACAGCTATCCCTCCTCCTCTTTTCTTTAATCGGTCAGCTCTGAGTATGTTGTACCCAGGTGGCATTATCTGATTGTCTTTGGTTGATGGTTTAAGCCAAGTTTCAGTCAGACACATGAAGTCAGGTAAGTAGGTTGCAAGCATGGCGTGTAAGTTGTGAACCTTGTTGTTCAGACTTCTTATATTTAGGTGACAAATGAGTAGAGAGTTAGCTGGTCTAAGGGAGATTGGATGTTGAGTGGGCTCCGTTGATCTGGTAGGGCCTGGGTTGGGATGGATATCTCCATCTTTGGTGATGTTTTTCCTTAGGTATTCTATGCATTCCTTTCCTCATTATCACAGGCTGAGATTATGAATACTGCCCTATCCAGATTACACCAGAGTCTGATTGGCATGAATCTGTCACCTCACTATCTTCTGAACTTTTTCCCTCACCACAATTCCCACACCATTTCTTGTCTCCTGGATACATAAGATGCCCAGCTTCTTCCTTATCATCATGTTATCTACTCCCAAGCTCCATCCTGTCAATGAACCTACAATGAGTGTAGACACTGGCTGGCCAGTAGCTTACTGGCCCAGAGCTGCTGCTGAGTTACACAGAGGGCACACTAGCAAGTAAGGGCATATACACCCCTCTCAACATGGGTCCCTGGCATAGGTTGGGCAAATGCCCATGCACATTTGGTGACATTAGTCAACATGACCAAATCACCTTCCCCAGTCATATTTTATACTGTCAAGTGGCCAGCCCTGTCACTGTGCATAGTCTGTGATCTGTGTTCTCCTATCAAAAGGATACTATGCACCACAGTCAATGCCCAAAGTGGTTGGTCTATACAACTCTTCCTCCTATAGGGCACCATGTAGAGTCTGTTACAATACCCACAGTTCCATTCTTGAATTAAATTGAGATGGAAACACTTAGCATATTTTTGGGGGTGAGAGGAACCCCACAGAGACATAGGGAGAACATACATACTCCAAACATTGGCTGGAAGTCAGGATTGAACCTTGTACCTTGTGCATGGGAAGCAAACAGTGTAATCATTATTTCAACTGGTCAGATATGCCAAATCTTTCTGAGATGTCATTTAGTGATGTACTATGCTAGTTAATGTAGCAGACATACTTTCTATAGCATTTTAGTGGCTGTATAGCTGATTTCAGTTATCCACTGTGAAGTTTCGTTCTAGTTTTGTTTTTGCTGTTGAAGTTATTTTATCTTCTCTCTAGATATTTTTGCATCTCTTACTAGAGTTCTCCTTCTCTGGAGTGGCAAATGAAGAAACTGTCCTATTCTTTAAGCATCTTATATAAATGTACTCAATTTAGGTGATTAGACTTCTTGATCTTTAACAATTCTTTCTTTTTTATTTTCTTGTGACAGCGTTCACATGTGAATAGGCACACTTCTCATAAGATAAGAAGATCAAAGCTCCTTGCTAAGGAATTCAGGTAATTTAGATGAAAATAAAATGATCACTTATTTTGGAAGATATAATATATATTTTGGCTAATATTTCCTGCTTAGGATGATGCGATGTAGTTGGATTTTCATTTTACTTCACTGCGGGAGCTGCTTACAGATCAGTGACAGTCTTGCTCCCACCACTTCTCTTTCCAACTGATCATTTCATTATGTCCTAAACACAAGAAGGTTGAAATGATTTAGTATTTCTTCACATACATTTATTCCCATGAATTACATACACAAAACCAGAAATAATGAATATTTCTACACTTGCAAATAATATGCATCATCCTTGCTTGTTCCTGCCATCCACTTGCCATCACCTTGGTTTTCTAATGTCAGCATCTAGACTGCTATGTACCACCTGCGTATGAGCTTTATTTTTTATCACTTATCCTGCCAATTCATCTGCATCTTTAATTCTTCATTACACTTCTTTTCATTTCTTTCTTTTTAGTCTTTCTCTTCTGTTCAGTGTGCATCCTTAAAAGGTTTACATTTTCTTTACCTTAAACATTAGTGTTCTTACAGCACTGCCCCACCACAGGCCTTTTCTAACCTGTAACCTGCCAGTGCTTTGTGTCTGTGGCTCAACTGTTTTAGTCTGTTCTTGATTTCGTTGCATGAGATAAAATATTATTTTATAGTACTTTCATTTACTGACAGATATCCAGTCCTTTTTTGTTTCAGAATTCTTCTCACATCCATTATGAATCCTTTAGTTTCCACTTTTTTCTCCTTCCTACCCACCCCTAAGTCCTTCATACTGTTTCTTCCAGAAGGGAGAGGAGCTTCTTCTTTCACAGATCTTGTTCTTCTATTTTTTTAAAAACCCTTATATTATTTTGATAAATCATAACTTTTTTCAATCAGCCTTATAAGATAGGACTTCTCCAAGTCATGACCTTGCCATTCTTTTCTCACATTTCTACAATCTCTGCCATCACTCTGGTATGTAAATGTATTACATTCAAAATACTGAATGCATTTTTAATGCAGGGCAAGCCCCCCTGCACCCCTGCTATATATATATATATATATATATATATATATATATATATATATATATATATATATATATACACACACACACACACACACACACACACACACACACATATATATATATATATATATATATATATACACACACACACACACACACACACACACACACACACACACATATATATATATATATATACCAACTCCAGGATCACACAACAGCGGAGAAGGGGCAAATTCCAACATTCAAAATTTTTAATCTTCAGTCTTTTGTTTTTTCAGTCTTCTGAAGTAGACCCATACACACACACACACACACACACACACACACACACACACACACACACATATATATATATATATATATATATATATATATATATATATATATATATATATATATATATATAAGGTGCAGTGTACTTCATTGAGTTGAGTGAAGTTCTGTGGGTTTGCAATAGAATAAGTATAGTTGTATGTTTGTCTTGTTTCCCATCCTCTCTCTCTCAATCTCTGTAGACCCCTGAAGAGAATATTCCTTTTTTCCTAAAATGTCTTGTCTTGTTCTACATTTATTCACATTGAAGTCTACCCTCCCATCATTTTATACTGCTTCTGCATCATTTTATTCCACACCTTGAGAAATTCATTACACATACATGAATTCCCCTGTTTTCTAAGCTTCACTTCTAGCATCATCATACTGATCCATCTTCTTTTATTTCCTTGTAATAAACCTGACCAGTCCCTCTACCATATTCCATGTATTATAGTGGGCAATACTCAGTTTGTTTAACATAAATCTCCAGGTCTTTTATGAGTCTTTAGTACTTAAAACACTGTCCAGAACACTGCTATATTACTGGAAAGATTCTGAAGACAGAATTTTAATTTCCATTTCCTGGTTTTCTATCTAGTATATCTGTTAACTGCATTACATTCTCATTCATCTAATTTTTGGTGCTGCAAATTTCCAGTATTTCACCGTTTGCAGTTTTCTTCTTTTTATTTCTCCCCCTGGCTTTTGCTTCCTCCTAAGACAACTTCTTTCTCCTTTCTCCAGTCTATCTTATCCATCCTTTTCTTAGGCAATCTCACAGCCTTTTTCTGCTTCTGTTCTGTCTGGTATTCTTTTAACTGTTGGTTAGACCACATAATTGGGCATTGACCATAATAAGCTGAGCCTTGGACATTAGCACATGCTTGTTGATGGCCTTCAGTGACCCTTCCCCATTGCTGTTCTTGTTCAGTTTGTTCCTTTGCTTTATTGATAATGTTTTGTGTGACTTTTTTTCATGCCAAGGGTGACACTGTTCATTCTCACTATAGTTGATTTCCTTTTAGGTTCATAGTTTTATAGGGTTTTATTAGGCAAATGGTGTGGGCAACTGTATAGAGCCTAACCATGCAACCACAAGAGTTTAGCAGGTGGATTTGTCACCCACTAACTGAAGGCAATGCTGTTTACACCAAGAGTAAATATGTGAATAACCATTCAACAGAACTTGATGGAGGCAAATATACTGCATTGTTTGACATGCAAAAGAACTTGTTCCATTAGTAGGTGATTTTTGGGTGACTGGGTGAGGAAACTATCTCTTCACAAGGTCTTATTTACGTTGCTTTAAATATTGAGGTCTTTGGAGTGAATGTTTCAAGTGTTATCAGTATTTTTGAGATGGAGAATCTCTAGTACTATGGGAAATTTCATAACAAGGAAGGGGCTCTTGTCTTCTGTGACTATACTGAAGGCACCAATATTATGATACAGGAATGCTGCCTGACTTTATAAATAAATAAATTCTTGTTTTCTTGACGTGAATTTGTTTGTTTCAACTATGCTGAAGATGCACATTCCTTGGGCTTATTCAGCATCTAAGTCATAGACAAAATGTCTAACTTCCATCTGGTCCAGCACCTCCCATTTTGGTGATCTTCAATGTACACCAAGTTTGGCTAGGAGGTTCAGTTTAAAACCTGGTTTCTTGTTAATTGCATATCTCAACATTTCTTCTTCAGCCATTCTAGCTTTATACATTTACTTTAAAAATCATGTCCCAATTATTGACTTTCAAAGTCAGAAAATGTTATTCTTGATCCATTTCTTTAATGTGGTTCCATCCCAGCTTTACTTTTTTCCAACTATTTTTTTGTCCCATCCATTGCAGCTGACTATCGTCTACTTCTGGGAACCCTTCCTCATCTTCTGAATCCACCAAATATGAAAGGCGTCTCCTGGATTTTCTGTCCTCCATATTTGGGGCCACTGATGAGATGGAGACACCTTAGTGCAGTGTGGCATTGCCACCTGGGATGACTGTTTGGGTATGTCATTGTTTTTCTCCTCTCTCATGAACCAGTATTGCCCAGGGGATGGTCATGTGATGGATAAATATTGGCATGTCATTCTGCCTCAGTAGTGGCTTATCCAATGCCCTGCCTTCCCTAGGAAAATAATGTTCTGTGTCCCCAACCTCCATAAGAGATTGACCTTGACCCCCCCCCCCCCAGGAAGACATGTCCATCCACCTTCACAGCACCAGAGATTCCTGAGACACTAATCAAACCTATGCAAACTGGGCCATAATCATGGCTTTATCTCTATATTTCATGGCACTGGCTTCTCTCTGCCTTCTTGAAAAGTTTTCTGTCTGTACTTTTTCAGTTCCCAACATATTTATCCCAGGGATTCATTCTCTCCAGCTCTTCCCCATTTTTCTGTTTTTTTCTATCCCTAAGCTGTATAACATGTTATATTACCTTTACATTTTTACACTTTTTTTTTTTAGAAAATTATTTTTTCTCTCTCACATTTCTTCACCATTACGTTTTTTCAACAGTTATTGCTGTACAAATTTCTGTAATAACTTTCTGCAAGCATACCATCACTCTCAGGGTTCTTTATTATCATACAGTACCTAAGAAGACAACATTCCACCCCGAAATGTGAATGTTTCCTATATGTATTAGTTTTACTCTGTAACTTTGATATAGTTTGTCTGCTATCCCCAGAAATATCACAAAGTCATAATGCAAGGTATATTTCCATATGACTATTTTGCCAACAGTTATGATACTTTTGAGAATGAGCATGATGTTTCAACAAACCAACTAAAACTCAGAATTGTTGAGTATGTGTTCTCAGTTTGCAATATGTAAAATCATTTCCCATTTCCAGTCTTCAGTGAGTATGCCAACTTTGTAGCCAGGCTTTCATCAAATCACATAATAAAACATTTTTCTCATCCAATTTAGAATATTTTCATTGTTAGAGGTATTATCTCCACAATTTAGAAAATGTATCTAAATTCTTTTCTTACAAACTTGTTATCATAAGTATATTGAAAGATCATTCATTGTTTGTGCTGAAATTTTCCTCTCTACCTTGGTACATTCTGCCTTGGTCTACCATCTGTTTCATCCCAATCTGTCATATCATGGACTCTTTCCTTACACCTGGGACTCATAGGCCTCATCTCATTGTTTAGCCAAGATATATATATATATATATATATATATATATATATATATATATATATATATTTGTGTGTGTGTGTGTGTGTGTGTGTGTGTGTGTGTGTGTGTGTGTGTGTGTGTGTGTGTGTGTGTGTGTGTAGCCTCATATGCCATCTACTGAAATGGCATCAGCACAAATGAACTTCTAATTTTTCAATCGTGCTGTATCTCTGTCTCTTCCTTAACATCATTAATTTCTGCTGCAACAAGTTTACAATGTTGAACATGGGAACTCTGGCACATTCACCTAGGTCCATCACTGCAGGAAATAACATGTGGGCTTCAGTATCACCTCCAATATTCAGAAAAGTAGTTTATTTCATCCTTAATTATTCCTTCAGCCTTGTCTTCACTAGTGACATTCAAAATCAGAACAGGAAAACATCCTCATTCTCTTGGTCCAATTTCTCCCCAGTTATTATAAATATTACCACAAATCTGCACTAGAAATATACAAAAGGCCTGAAAGGGTGCATCTAGTCACCAAAATGAATATTAGAAAAATTAGAAAAAATGAAGTAAATGACTTGCAGATTGCCTCAAAATTAAAATAAAATTTATTGTTTGAAAAACATATATTATAGTATTGTATTTCTTCTTCACAACTTTCATGCCATTATTTGCTGTGCTCTTAGTAGAGCAACAGTTGCACACATATAGCTGTGACCATTAAGTAATGGTTTACCTTAGAGCTACTGGATGAAGTTTCACATTTTCTTAAACCTATCATTTCCAGGTATTCTGAGAGAGTAGATTAGGGCAATGGCCATATTTTTGACTAAGGAAATTATGATAAACTTGTCCATAATCATTACACCTGACCTTCTTCACCAAAACTATGAGGCCTCATTTATAAATGATCAGTGTGCATTGTGGGTAACCTACTGGTGGGTGAAGACTGAACACTTGAGCTTTAGTTGCTAGAGGTTCAACCTATGGAAAAGCTGAGTTCCTCCACTAAAAATCACGAATTGAGTTGGCATATATAAGTTGGGGGTGGGGGGGTACAAGGAGGCTTGGCCCCCTGCAAAACACTTAAAAAAGTGTTTTTCCTTCAATTTTTTTTTTTCTGCGAATGCAATTTGAGGACTCCGATCCTCAGTAAATTCACTTTCATCCACTCATAGTTGAAGTGTGCTTGGCATTTAGAAAAAACAAACAAAAAATATATATTTATTCTTTTTCCTAACTTGCATAAATCCAATATTCATCTGAAATGAAACTTGAGCAAATAATATCTTATATGTGTTATTTTGCCTATAAAAGTTTACTAGAGATTGCAACTGACATTCAGAATTCGGAAAGGTTTCCAGAAAGTATAAATGTGGTGTACACCTTGTGGTAACCAATTCTGTTTCAGAAACAGTCCTATTACAGTACTTTATCACTTTGTGGTGGATCTCTGTGGTGGGCTGTCTCAAGAACAATGTTAAATGCTAATGAGGCATTTTAGGGGAGTGGTCTAGGATAATTAGCTATAGGCTGTCCTCCAGTAATGCCTGCAATAAGGCATTTATGCAGCATAGTGATTCAGAGAATTGCTCAGCTGCATAATTTACATCAGCTACTTGTGTCAATGAACATGAGCAAAAGCTTGTATTTATCAAATCTTGTTAGAAGCAGAATAGTAGTATTTGGGAGGGTGTGTTTGTATGTGTGTGCCTGTATCTGTGAGTGTATATACCTTATGATTTATAAGAATGAAACTCTAATGTCTTGCATTCTTGACCAACTGTAAGGATCTGTAAGTAGCAAAAGCATGTCCAAAATGGGAATAGACATCGGAGGTGAACTGGTTAACTCAAGACAGAGGTTTGTTGGTTGCAGCTCACATGTCGCTGAATTAGAATTTCCTGCATCATAGAAGCAGTTTCATTTAGCAGCAGCTCTCCCACTTATGGTGTGCTTCTTTCTGAATCCTTGGCCTTATGTTAATATAAAAAGCATACTAAACTACATTCTGAAATTCAAACAAATTTTTGTAAATGGAATACCAACTACGTACAGAATGTAAGAATCAAGCTAAGTAATATTTATTTCTTTTTTTCCCCCAAAATGTTTTTATTCATTTTATAACACAATAACTTAATAGTATAGTAACGAGAAAAAACAAATAAACTATATACAAGTCCATAACAACGAAAAAAGCAATATGTATAAATATATATATATATATATATATATATATATATAGAACACGTAATATTTCTCTAACAGATTAGACAATTTTATTGAAGCAATTAAGTGATGAGCTGTGTTGCTAGTCCTGCTTTTATAGTAGCAACGTCATTCTTACAAATGTATTCCACAAGATGAATAAGCTCGACTTTGAAGACAGGAGTAGATTGGGATTTCCAATATTTAGCAACAATTTTCCTTGTTATAGAGAGGATAGACCATAGTAAAAATGTTTGGTTTTTAGTAATGACCTCAGGAAAGTAATGTTCATTTCTCACTGTGTTTGCAACCCTACATAAAACAAGAAGCCTTGTTCTGAGCTGCAGTTTTGTTTAAGAATTGTAAATGGTTAAACACCAAACAGCTGTCCAGCTTCAATAAAGAATTACTATGAATTAAGTTACACTAATTTTGATTTTTATTTCTGAAATAATGTGACAAAAGTATAGACAGCAGTTATTTTTTTACTTTTTTTTTGTATGCTTGTTTTCTCTATTTTTCCTTTTCTTTTTTCTTTTCTTTATTTTCTTTATTTATTTTTTGAGCCTGGTATAAGTAAAAGATGGATGCAAATTTCTGACAGCAAACACCCTAGAGTAAGTAAAAGGTAGATATAAATTTCTGATGACAGCCAAGAAAATGTTGTAAAGACCTCCTAGAAAATGAGAGTTTTGAAAATGAGCAATAAGTAATCACTCTTTGACAGATGTACAGGACATTTCCCAACTACCAGTACAGGAATAATGCAGACACATTTTATTTGTTTCACTCACATTTCACCTCTTGTCTATGTTCAAAAGCTGAAGGTACAACTAAATTAACACCTGACTTCCTCAACAATATATGAGCTATGTGCATTTGTAGAACTTTTCCCCATACTTCCTGACTTTGGCATTATTGTAGTTATGGGGTACTTAAAATATAGATGTGGAAAAATATTTGTTTTCCTTTCTTCTTTATGAGAATCACTATCTAATGTCATAGAGCTTTTGCATATTTCATATATGCTAAGTGGAGATGCAAGGGTAATATTCCTAAGATCAGTTTGTGTTTGAGTTTTCATTAGTACAAGTTGCTGTCTGTGGGGTTCATATACATAAAATCTGCAAGAGCTACCCCAAAACAGTCTTGTTTTAAATTAAATTGACAATGGTGGCTTGGCGTGCAAGTGTAAAAAAAAACGGGTATAGTCAATAATGCTTTTAATGTATTTCTACAGATCTTCATGGTTTGAGATTGATGAGTTTGCATACTGTTTTTAAGTGGATGTTTAAAAAGATTACAAAAGATTTCAAAACTTGTCACACACAGTAAAACAAATACCATGTTACATTCAAAAAAGTAATGGGGAAAACTCCTAACTAAATCAACAATCTCTACACTGCTTCTTTGCTCACTCACATTATAATCAGCATTTTAGACATCAGCAAACAGCACATGTTTTAGTCTAAAAGAACAAACACAACTTGTTGTTACAAATAAATAATTAAGCATTAGGAAAATAAAACCTTCCTACCAATTTCTTAATATTCATTGCATGCCACTGTGCTATCTAGAAGGAAGTTTAAATCCCTGCAAAGGGTACTGGTCTGTCTGGATCCCTGGAGCATATAATTTTGTGATGACATGAAAACAGG
>NC_056731.1:1185731964-1185824464 GCF_019279795.1 Protopterus annectens | reverse complement strand
CCTGGATGCGTATCCAGAGGTAAGACTTTGATTAAACAGCTGTCCTAGCTGTGGGTTTAATTCCTCATTGAGTTCGTGGACACCATCAGGTCCCATGGATGCTGTGTTTTTGCTTGGAGAGAGCAGTTCTCACTTGGGCTGGAGATGTTTGGGGCTGCAATCGTTTGGTATAGATATCTCTCCTTTTGCGGGGGCGGGGGGGGAGAAGTTTGCACTGAACCTGTCAGCCAGTATGTTGGCAATGTCTGTAGGATCAGTAATCTTCACATCATTTTGAACTAGTTCTGAGCATATCTGGGAGTTTCCTCCTAGGTGTCTAACATAGCTAAAGAAGGCCTTATGATTGTCTTTTGAGTCTTTAGCTATTTTTCTCTCGAAATTTGCTTTGGATGATTTTATGAGAGCTCTTAGTTTTTTACTTATAGTGATCAAGGGTGTCTTACCTTTTAAGGATTTTGCTGTATCTTGTAGTAGCAAGATGTTTGTATGGCAAACATAGTCAGAGGTGCATAGGAAACAGCACATTTGGAGATGATACTTAGTGCATTATGGAAAACTTAAAGCATGTGGAGTGTTCACAAGCTAGAAAATTGACAGTATATTGTGTTGAAAGAGTTTGCAAACTGTTGCAGTGGTGGATTTAGGCTTTGGCACAGGGGCAGGTGGCCCCTCCTTTTTGCAAGAAAATGTGTCAAAAAAGTTTCTCTAACTGTTATGGGATGAAATTGGAAAATGTACCAGTAAACTGGTACCAGGTTTTGAGAGTATTCCTCTTACTGTTTCTAACTGGGCAATACATTTTCAAGTTTCAACCCACAGCAGTTAAGAAAAGCTTTTCTTTTTTTATTCATTGTGTCATAAGTCATGATAGGAGATAACAACTGGAAGAGCCACTCAGGATCTTAGAATGATCAGATGACCTGCTTATTCTAAGATCCTGACTGGCTCCTACTGTTGTGTCACCATCATGACTGACATTTTTTTTCCTCCTATAAAAGTCCTCTATCCTCAACAAAACTATGTCTAGGAATGTGTCTTAAATATGCATAGGTAGACTCAACTTAGAAGCCTGAAAGACGAAGAGACCAACACGTTGAGAGGTTTTTCAGAGGTTATGGGAAAATAGTTGAAGTTAATTTAAAAAATAGGTGAAATGTAATTGTTTCTTTGGGTGAATATATGCAGCCAGTAGAATAGAAAGAGTGAGTCAAGAGGAGCAGTAGCCCTGGCCACTAGTTTGAATAGGGAACAATTCAGGGAAATTAAATAAATTAAATAAAACTGTATATATACATTTTTAACTCTTACAAAGGCAAAATCAGATTTTTAGGTCAATCAATGCTTTGGTTACTTACCTCCAGGGGCACTGGGAGGGGTAAGCACTATAGCATTCCATTAAAGTTATGTGAAGGGGTAGCAATGGAGCTAGGCCAGGGACCCGGGAGAAGCCATGAATTAAAGAAGAACTATAACTGTAATTCTACCAAGGTAGTTTATTGCACCCAATGCCAACATTGTTCAAGGTTTTATATTGGTAAGACAGGAGCTTTATCTGTTTCATATACTACTTGTTACAGGGAAAAAAAAGGAAAATGTTTTGCAGACTTTCAAAGCCATAAAGCAGTTAGCAAGTGCTGTCAGAAAGACAGTGCAACTCAATCTCTTATGTTTGCACTCACTCACCTTCCATGCCTCTCAACTCTTCAGATTGTTTGCCTCATATATTTGGTCTGTCTCTCATAAAATCTGTCATTTTTTGACAAATCACTGAGGACTGAAGTCACTAAATAATTGCATACATTTGAGTTTCAGACTTTGCATTATTCAGAAAATGCAGGCTAACATAAATCCTGTAATAATAGGAACTTTCTAAGCTTATAGGTCAAGAACAGATTTTTAGCACAGAGAATAGGCAGAAACAAATCTATTTTTATTCTGCCACTGTCATTTGTTGGTCAGTACTGTTGCTAATTTTTCTACCTAGAGCAAGAAGACCCAATCTTGACATTAAGCATGGAAGTGCTTAACAGTTGTTAAGATTGGGTCTTGCACTATAGTAGTGCTTAACTGATTTGTCTTTTTCCAAATATCAGAGTGTAATTTCTGCACTCCATGCACTATGCTGTTGTTATGGTTGCTGTTACTGATTGGTAAATCTTTTGACAAAAAGAACTTCATTGCAGAAGCTTGAATTGTCTGTTAGTGGTGTATCTATGACAGAAGTCATCTGTTCTCTACTTTCTATACAATTTGTGTCTTAGTAGAGTTCCCTAGAAGCTTATAAAGACTATCAGAGAATGATAGTCCCTATAAGGCACAGGGTCTGGTGCACTATAGGCATAGCTGTTTTAGTCCTTTCAAAATTAACTGCATTAGGATTTTTAATCTGGGAGAGAGTGAACATTATTAAAATTAGCATTTTAAATAAAATGTTATTCTCTCCATACATGTTTCTCTGTGGCTTGGTCCTGACTACTATAAGACACAAAAAGGCCATATTCAGATTTGTATTGGTTTTCTTGCCCTGATGCTTGTACTGAGTGAAATGTTTGTGTGTGTGTGTGTGGGGGGTTCTTCCAGATAAGTCTATGATTACAGTTAAGGTCTGTCTTTTATTTTTAAATTCCTGAAACAATGAACTTCCCTGTCTATTGCAAAAAAATGTTATGTCAAACTGTACAGTGTGACAACAACAAACTTTATGAAGTCTTTACTTCATTTTTATGCAAAGTGTCTTACAATCTCTTGAACACAGTCCCCTCAATTCTACAAGCCTTGCATGGCATGCAGGATTAGTGCAGGAGCTCCAGCAGGCAATAGGTCTGCCATGCGATCCAGGAATAACCTGTAGGGCTGTGCACAAATGCTCCTGTACTAGTCCTGCATGGACTCAGCCCCTGTATGTAAATTACCCCATTTACAGGAGTAATCCATGCAAATGAGGTGAATTTGCAATCCAGGAAGCTGAAAACCAGCCATGCAGGGCTAGTGTATCTGCAGAAATGTACTCCGCCAGTAACGGAGTACATTTCTGCAAATTCCAAAATGGAGCCATGACAGCTCCAAATAAAGAGTAGATATCATTTAGAAAGCATAACAATGGCCAAGTATAAGGCCATTGGCATGGAAAACAGTTGGAAAAAAAAAACAACTTTTATTTTTTTTTTTAGCAGATCACGGCTGTTTAAGCGTAGGGCAGCAGTGAGCAAACAGGATCGGGGGTAAAATAAGAAAATAAACCTAAAATAAGCATTCTAACTAAAAGTCACTATTCTGCCATTATAGTCAATAGAAGGCAGAAGACAACATGGCCAGTGAATAGTGGTTGCTAAGGGGGGAGGCTCAGTGTGAGACATGTAACTATGCATTAGCAGGCAATCCTATGCAAATGAGGGGAATGATAGTGAATCCCAGATTTCCCCTGCATGCTAGTCAGCTCTCAACAGTGTAAGTGCAGGAATAGCTTGGTGCAAGCCTAGGAGTTTGCTGACATCATAGGGGTGTGCGTCAGGCATACTGTAAGCAGATTGGAGCCCTGTGGCTCAGGTTTGATCCTAGCTTAGCACAGCTAGGCAAGGGGGTGTGTCTGAGGCTGCCTAGCACTCTTTACATTGCATAAGCAGGTGTGCGTGCTGCGCACTGGGTTTTAAAGAAAAAAAAAGTAAACCAGGAAATAGCAGCTCTGTGCACATTTGAGCACTGTGTTTGCGTGGCGCACCCCCAGGCTTATACAGGAAGGCAGTGGGAAGGAAAAACAGCAGTAGGAAGGTAATCTAAGAGAACTAGCATAGCTGACAGGTGAAATGTATCATAATCAGCCAATTACAGGCAGCAGGCCAACCCAGCCCAGAACACTACTATAAACTATGCAAACACCTTCCCCTCTGGTTTTTCCCATACTCTACACCACCGGTGTACAAAAGCGGGGAAGTTTTAACAAACAAAACAACAAAATGATAGGGGCTGCAATAGCTATCATACAACAACTTGTGGAAGGGGCTGAAGGTGGTGAGGATGTGAATGCTGTTGACCAACCCACAGTGAGGAGACGTAGAAGAGTGTACAGGCCCAGGGTAACCTACCAGGGGCTACATAAGCTGGAGATAGTGGAGTGCTATAGAGTGGACAGGGACCTCCTACAGCAAATTGTTGAGCTGTGCTGGCCATGCCTGACACAGAACTAACAGAAGGGAACCCATCCCAGTGGATACCAATGTATGTGTAGGCCTAAGAATACTAGCTACAGGTACCTTTCAAATGCCAACTGGGGATATGATGGGGATCTCACAGGCATCAGCATCCAGGGTACTCCACCAGTTCCTGGATGACATGTCAGCACATGCCAATGAACACGTATATTTCCCCAACAACCATGAGGCGTTGGCCTGCAATATGCCACTGTTCCACCAAACAGCAGAATACCCTGAGGTAGTGGGTGCTATAGACTGCATGCACATATGCATCAAAGCACCACCTGGTGAGCGGGGTAGGGTCTACATCAACCGCAAGGGCTTCCCCTCCATCAACTGCCAGGTTGTGTGCGATGCCCGGGGCATAATAATGAATGTGTGTGCTGGCTTCCCTGGAAGTTATCACGATTCCCACATCTGGCATCTGATGCACCTGTACCACAGATTTGCCAGTGGGGACATCCCTTACGGTCACCTAGTGGGGGATGCTGGATATGCACTGGAGCTGTGGCTGATGACACCCATCAGAAATGCACAAACATCCGAACAAGAACTCCATAATGAGGCACATGACCAGACCAGAATTATAATAAAGCATGTGTTTGGGATGCTCAAGTCATGGTTCCGGTGCCTGGACACATCTGGTAGAGCCTTGCAATACTCAACAGCTACATGTACCCAAATTGTCATCGTATGTGCCATGTTACACAGTATGATCCTGAGGAAACAGCTGCAGCAGGCACAGCATGGGGTAGGCCCACACAGCCTCCCACCATTGCCAAGGCCTGCACAGGCACAGAGTGACTAGGAGGAGGAAAACCTGAGCCTGCCCCAGTAGGCAGAAAGAGGCATGCCCAGTATGCCCTGGCCTTGGCAAAGAGGCAACGCATAGCACATACACTGACACAGGAGGGACCAAGGGAATGACACCTCTCTCTGACTCTCACATACAGTGAAAGGGATGCCAAACATGACACTATCTGTGCTCAACTATATGTAGGGAGCGTACTATGTGCATCTGACATAGGCAGCCCTGCAGCATCATCCTCAGTACTGGGACACCCACAAGGTAAGTCACTCAACCTACCAGTTGCCGAATGGAGTAGAATGTGTTGTTACCTGTATCTATGGTACAGCTGTGAGCATGCAAGGGAATTGGGTGGCTGAATGGTATGCCAGCAGATAAACACCTACAGTGGCACCATGAGCATATCGCCTACTCAGAGGTGAACTCTGCCTAACATACAAAGATATGTCAAACCCAGAGTTGTTGGACATGCTCCACTTAAAAAAATCCCAATCCCTCTGAGTTACACGCTCTAGGGTCCTAAACCTTGTCACCACAATAAACAGAACATGCTGGAGGGATAGACTCCTGTCCCACAGACTTCCCATACTTTAGAACAGACTGCCTATCTATGTCAAACAGAGCTCCTCAGTAGCACTCTTCAAGAAAAATATTGATGATTGAATGGGTAAAAGGAAATTCACCCCGGGATCACTTATGTGGCTATGCTTGACAGGGGCACAGGATCTTGGGTGGCAAAAGCCAGGGTACCTTTTTGGCTAGGCTTGTATAGGCCCTAGGGCCAATAGCCTAGTACCTATCTATTAACCTATCAACCTATGAGATCTGTAGCAAATACTGGTGTCACCATAGTAGCCAGTACTACACAGGGTGACAAAACCTACTGCAGGAAATGTGCTGGGCCACATGTGTGTCCATATGACTCACACATGCCAGTCAGGGAGGTTCACATACCCAACAACAGTCTCAGCCAGCAGGACAGGTGTAGACAAACACAAAGACTGTGCTATGGTCTCTGAATGATGCCTATGGGTAACCACCCCCACCCAGGGTGACACAGACAGACTACAGCAAGTCAGGCAGTGGGATGATAGTTCTGAAGGGTAGGAAGTCAGAAAATAATATGTAGTTCAATCAAAGCTAAGACCTGTAGTACACTGATATGCCACTAGCCAGCATGATAGGTTAGAATACAAAATGAAATGGATTACCTGACATACCAGCACAGTCATAGCAAATGTGTACAAGTGTCAGGTGTGCCCCCCATCCTACGTAAAAATGTAAAAACAGTCAGGTGTGCCCC
This sequence comes from Protopterus annectens, assembly GCF_019279795.1. NCBI lineage: Eukaryota > Metazoa > Chordata > Ceratodontiformes > Protopteridae > Protopterus > Protopterus annectens. The sequence continues at coordinate 1,185,818,163 of NC_056731.1, read as the reverse complement.
CCCCAATCCTGTGTAGAAATGTAATTAGTAACAGTCAGGTGTGCTCCCCCACAGTCCTGTGTAGAAATGTAGTAACAGTCAGGTGTGTCCCCCCAATCCTGTGTAGAAATGTAGAAGCAGTCAGGTGTGCCCCCCTCCCACAATCCTGTGTAGGAATGTAGAAACAGTCAGGTGTGCTCCCACCAACCCTATTTAGAATCATGTGTGCCCCCCAAACCTATTTAGAAATGTAGTAACGATTTGGTGTGCCCCCCAATCCGATGTATACACGTCGTAACAGTCAGGTGTGTCCCCCCAAAACCCTATGTAGAAATGTAGTAACATGTATGTGTAGGTATAATACCAGTGGAACACAGATTCACAGAGTTGGCCAAGGTAGCAGGATAGGTTGTAGCATATGCACAATATGCAGGTATGTGTGTGTTAGGTTGGTGTGTGTTTTATATTGTGTGAGACTGGTCAGTATGTATGCATGTTGAATTAAGACCTGGTGGCCATTGCCTACTACTGCTGATGACAGGGACAAGTCCTCACAACTGCAGTGCCAAAGACAATACCCACCAGTATAACACATGCTAGCAGTAAGCCATTGTAAATGTATGGTGATAATATGTGAAACCATCTGAAAGACTGACATGGCATGGCTGTTGGGCTAGATATACAAGCAGTACACAGGGGAAAGTACCCCAGACATACAGTATATATTGTGTCACTGTGAAATGGACACACACTTGGAATTGTACATACAGGTGTGCATCACATTATCTGCTCCTGTAGTAGGGGATACCTGTGTTGTCTGCCCAAAGACTCACAGATCACAAAGGAGGTAGGACTGATGTACTGGGAAACAGCTGATGTATCTGCACATGCAAGCATAACTGGAATGCCCAATGCATATCTGTGTGTCAGATGCAAGTAGTGTCCATAGCACACATACACCCAGCTCACGCACAGGTACCCACAGGTACCTCTCTAGTTGTACCCCTGCCGTGGAAAATGGGTACAATATGAACCCATCTGTATATGGCAATAGTGAAAGAATGCAGCATGCAGTGCAGGTCTCCCATGCAGGTGTGTTGATAGCTGTAGGTAGCACCCTGCCAGCATCCACACCACCTGATCAAGACTGATAGAAGGTATTGGCATGAACACCTAGCACACCTACCCTGTTACCCCAGGGGAACATACTGTATGGTGGTCTGAGACTGTAGGACTAACAGAATGCAATGGCTTGCCACATCTGGCCCACATCAACACCTAATGGCCCACAGGCCTCTGCCAATGGCCTGTGTCTCACACATACTGCCAATGCATGTTATGTCATGGACACCCAAATAACAACACCACATAAGCCTTACACAAGGCCATGTGGACAAACCACAGTAACATGTTCACCATGTCCCACTGCATGAACTGTGGACCAACAGCAACACACAGCTGTGATGGGGTGATAACCTTAGGGAAAGTATCAGAGAATGTATGCATAATGTAAGGAAAAGGATAGAATAACGGGGGGTGGGAGCATGGGCGGCATGGAATGTGCAAGGTCCGACACAAAGCTGTGTGCACACACTATCCCTAGCTGTAAACACATAAATGGGTGGATACATACCTGCCCATACACCACAGTAGGGGTAATATCCTGACTCATGGCCCCTGCCTCTGGGTAACCTATGCAAATCTCTACAGCTGTGAGGTATTGCCATAGCAATATAAGGCCATATTGTCATGCTGATGGGTGTACAAGTATGGGATCCTCTGCCAGCACTATACCAATGTGCTGAACCAGATACACAGACACAGCAGCAAGTGTCTGCAGCTCACCCTCCAGGATGGCATAACCTACCATGAATATGTAGATATCTGCCCACAATACCGCACACAGCTGCAGTCACCCCTGTCCCCCAAGACATCACTGTGAGCAGGAATGTCCACCTGACAGGACATGAGGACAGAAAACATCAGTGTATAATAGTACACATGTCTAAATATCTCTGCTAACAGCAGTACCATGTAGCTGAAGCAGCACAGACACAATCACCTACAGTACATACTATCCCCTGCACATGTTGTCCCCATATTGCCAAATGATCGACGGATACCCTACAGAAACAGTTTGCTACCTGTAGGTGTACAACACAAAGGTCTGCACTGGAGTACAAACTACCTGGAATCGATCCACACATTCAATGCAGAACAGCATACTGGGCATGCTCACACACTTAAACAAATGAAGCCCATGTCTGCAAACAACAGTGGACCAGACATATCTGGCAGTTGCATATGTTAGTGCAGACACTCCTCGGTATGCACCACTCATGCTTTGCACACACACTGGATAGGAATACAGACATATATCCAAGGACAACACACTATAATATGCCAAAAGTAGACATACAAAGATGTGTGGAAGAGAGTGAGTGTGACAAGAAGCCATCCATTATGAGGCCTGTCCCACTCAGCACACAGCCAAATGGCTACAACCACATGAGGTTCAGATGTCACTCACTGTAAATATTAGCCACCGGTATCTGTCAGCATTACAGACTATGTGGTGCAAGTGCTACCTGTGCAACATGATTGTACAAGGAAGTAGTCACCTAGCAGCTGTATACACATACCTGTAGAATATAACCCTGTGTGTGCCCCCCATGTGGTGTGTCAACTTCTAGATGAATGGGTTATGGCCCATGCACATACACTGCCCTCCCATTGCCCTACTATGACAAGCTAAGGTCATCCACTTTGAAATACACCTTTGGGAAAGTTGTAGCCCAGTAATCTCCATGGCAAGTCCTATAACTGCGTACTGTTGTCGTGTGATAAAATAGTTAGGTAGGAGTTCTAATTCCAGACATGGTTAACTGTGTGTGTGTCTCTGTCTGTGTAGAGAGCAATGCTTTTTCGGCTAGTCACATGTACTACAAATCAAATGCCCTACTATGGCAAGGCTGCTGATGTTATTCACTGTGGCATACACCTTTCAGAAAGCTGTAGCCAAGTAATCTCCATGACACATCCTATAACTGTGTACTGCTGTAGTGTGATAAACTAGTTAGGCAGGAGTTCTAATCCCAGACATGGCAACTGTGTGTGTGTGTGTGTGTGTGTGTGTGTGTGTGTGTGTGTGTGTGTGTGTGTGTGTGTGTCTGTGTCTGTTTGTGTAGACAGCAATGTGTTTTAAGCTAGTCACACTCACTACAATTCAAATGCCCTACTTTGGCAAGGTTGCTGATGTCATCCACTTTGAAATACACCTTTGGGAAAGTTGTAGCCCAGTAATCTCCATGGCGTATCCTATAACTGCGCACTGCTGTAGTGTGATAAACTAGTTACGTAGGAGTTCTAATCCCAGACATGGCAACTGTGTGTGTGTGTGTGTGTGTGTGTGTGTGTGCGCGTTCTCTGTCTGTGTAGAGAGTAATACATTTTAGGCTAGTCACACTCAGTACAATTCAAATGCCCTACTTTGGCAAGGCTGCTGATGTCATTCATTGTGAAATAGACCTTTTGGAAAGCTATAACCCAGTGATCTCTGTGGCATGTCCTATAACTGTGTACTGCTGTAGTGTGATAAAATAGTTAGGTAGAAGTTGTAATCCCAGACATAGCAACTGTGTGTGTGTGTGTGTGTTTGTGTTTGTGTGTGTGTGTGTGTGTGTGTGTGTGTGTGTGTGTGTGTGTGTGTGTGTGTGTGTGTGTGTGTGTGTGTGTGTGTGTGTGTGTGTGTGTGTGTGTCTCTGTCTGTGTAGAAAGCAATGCTTTTTAGGCTAGTCACACTCACTACAATTCAAATGCCATACATTGGCAAGGCTGCTGATGTCAATCACTGTGACATATACCTTTTGGAAAGCTGTAGCCCTGTAATCTCTGTGGCATGTCCTATAACTGCATACCGCTGTAGTGTGATAAAATAGTTAGGTAGAAGTTCTAATCCCAGACATGGCAGCTGTGTGTGTGTGTGTGTGTGTGTGTGTGTGTGTGTGTGTGTGTGTGTGTGTGTGTGTGTGTGTGTGTGTGTGTGTGTAGAGAGAAATGCTTTTTAGGCTAGTCACACTCACTACAATTCAAATGCCCTACTTTGGCAAGGCTGCTGATGTCATTCACTATGAAATACATCTTTGGGAAAGGATTACTCCAGTAATCCCTGTGGTGTGTCCTATAACAGCTTCATGCTGTAGTGTAGTGTATTATAGAACTCTGGCAGGGGTTCTATTCCCACACATGGCAGTTGTGGATGTTTTGTGTGTGTTTCTATCTCTGTGTAGGGAGCAATGCATTTTAGGCTAGTCACACTCACTATAATTCAAATGCTCTACTTTGGCAATCCTGCTGATATCATTCACTGTGAAATACACCTTTGGGGAAGGATTACTTCAGTAACCCCCATGGTGTTTCATATAACAGCTTAATGCTGTAGTGTGATATAGAACTCTGGGAGGGGTTCTATTCTCACACATGACAGTTGTGGATGCTTTGCGTGTGTTTCTATGTCTGTGTAGGGAGCAATGCATTTTAGGATAGTCACACTCACTACAAATCAAATACCCTACTTTGCCAATCCTGCTGATGTCATTCACTGTGAAATACACCTTTGGGGATGGAGTACTCCAGTTATCCCCATGGTGTGTCCTATAACAGCTTCATGCTGTAGTGTGATATAGAACTCTGCTAGGGGTTCTATTCCAACACATGGCAGTTGTAGATGTTTGGTGTGTGTTTATATGTCTGTGTAGGGAGCAATGCATTTTAGGCTAGTCACAGTTACTACAACTCAAATGCACTACTTAGGCAATCCTGCTGATGTCAATCACTGTGAAATACACCTTTGGGGAAGGAGTACTCCAGTAATCTCTGTGGTGCATCCTATAACTGCATAGTGCTGTAGTGTAATAAACTAGTTAGGTAGAAGTTCTAATCCCAGACATGACAGGTGTGTGTGTGTGTGTGTGTGTGTGTGTGTGTGTGTGTGTGTGTGTGTGTGTGTGTGTGTGTGTGTGTGTGTGTGTGTTTGTGTTTGTGTTTTTAATTCTTATCCTGTGTTGTGGTCAGTGTGAGTGTGTAACAAATGGACTGCCTGATACCTGAGTTACAGCTCTCAACATCAGCAGACCATGTATGACCAATCCAATGCTCTTACACTAACAACCATCAGAGAATAACATGGCTATGGAGGGTGTACACACCCTTCCTGATATGACATACCCATCTTTGATCTGCATTGGGACCACATCACTGCATATCTTAACAGTACATGTGCCGGATATGTGACATATATCCTGTACTTTAACATGTAGTGTCTACGGAATGTGTTAGGTGTGTGGATGCTGACCATGATGCATACACTCCGTGTGGGCATATGTGTGCTATGACGGTATGACACACCTTTTGTTGTGTGTACTACAGCAGTCACTAGCCCTGGTGGGGGTATACCAGTGTGGGCCATCTGCAATTGCCAGTGTATGTTCAGTCTGTCCTACACATGTACCCCTATTCTGCATGATTGCAAGGTCTACTCATGTGCATATCCTTTGGTGTTCACACACTGCTGTCACTATTGCTGTGGGGGTAGGGTAAAGTCTGCCACTGGTCCTGAACCTGACTATGCATGGATACTGCCATTCTTAGCAGCTTTAGGATACCTGCTGCAGTGCCCTGGTGTGTCATGCTGACACCCCACCTCCTTTAGCCATTTTGCAGATGCATGACAAGTAAGCCCTACACATGTGTGTCACTTTGCAGTGTCCCATACAATGAACACCATGTTACAGCCTAGTTCCAGCTGATAATGTGAACTACTGTAATGCCTTATGCCATAGTGTATCTCTGCAGCAGTTGCCATTGTCCTACAGGTATATACACTGGTGTTGCACTGTATATGGGTGTTGTTCCAAACATGTCCCTAGTGTAGACCATGTCTCCCACCATTATGTTACTGTCTGTGGACACATTCTGCAATGACAGGATGTTAGTTATCAGGCAAGTGTCTGACAAACCCTTCCAATATCCCATCATGGTCACCCTTGTGATGCCATATATTTCACAGCAACAATACGTGCACATCTACAGCATGCATTCTGGGTAGGTGTGTTAGATGTGTGCATGGCATATACCATCACCATTACATGCTTGGTGTGTTGGCAAATACATAAACCATACTCACCAGCTACAGGCTGCTGCCTTGGTGGTATCCTGGAGGGACCTACATAAGAGGGTGAGAGATGCAATGTCAGTGGCCACACCTGTGGCAGTGCTACAGGGCGGGTGCAGTATTACAATACATCAATGGATCATTTCCACAATACTACCACATATGGACATCTGTTTATCACTACTATGCAGCAACACAATATACCTACGACATGTCAGATATGCATGCTCTACCTGTACCAATGCAGATGTATATGCAACAGTGGTCTACTGATGTGCCCTGTGGCCTTACCTGCATGCTCCTTGGCCTGTGTGTGGGTGGCACCCACCTCCACAAAGTTGTCTGGCGGTTGGTGGCTGGCCGGATGGGCAGATGCCATGAGGCTGGCCAGGAGCTTCTCCACATGTGTCAGGGGGGGATGGATGGCATGGCCCCTGTGGTGAGGTGATCCCCCCAGACTTCAGCAGCAAGCTGACAGGCATTGAGAAGCAGGTCAGTATAATGATGCCTGACCTGCTCATAACTGCGGTTCTGCAGTCCGACATCATTGACCCTGTGGACTAGGTCATTCCACAGGGTTGTCTGTTCCTGCTAGTCATGGGCAGCCCGGCCAAACAGCACAGGGTAGTACTGGATTGAATACGTGATCAACATTTCATAGTTCATAGATTAGTTCATAGATTAGTACTAGGCTAACTGCCCTTGCGAGTCATTTTAAGCCTAGCAATTATCCCTTATGAGACTCAAACCCTGCACCCTGTGTTTGTAAGGCAAACTCCTTAACCATTAGGCCACTCTCCCAACCATTTCATTTTTGGCTGCTGAATATGTTGGCAGATATGCATGTGACATCTTGGCTGAAAGATGGTAACAGGTCTAAGCAACTTATACAGCAAGGTTGCCACATTTCTTCATACACATCTCTGTCACCCCCCCACCACCATATCAGTGACAACAAACTGTACACACAACTCATTAGGTATGGCTACAGCTTACCTACCAGTGGGACAGATATTGTATTGTACCACACTTTCTGCTATATGTTTGTAGCCATGTTCCTTGTGCGGACACTATCATAGCTGGCTTGTTACAGTCTATTCACCTGCATGCCATTGACAGGGTCACTATGGTTCCATATATGCCTGTGGTATGGCTGCTTTGTAATTGCTGCACATCTGACATTCTGTGTTATTGGGATATCTACGCATGCTGTTGGACATGTTCCTGGATTGTGTAGACTATTACTACCAACATATCTTCTATAACAGTGATAAAATAGCATGTATATGTACTATTGCCCAGCAGAACCACCTCTCCAAACCCATCTGCCCATTTACCTGGCCAGATTACATGTGTGTCCTGCCCTGGGGGCCTCCTCATGTACTGGTCCAGCAATACGTTCTGGTGGAATCAACCCAGGGGATGTTGTCCCCCCCGGGGGCAAACACAGGCATTTTCCTGTCCCCTGAGGTCAGGTCTAGGGTCTGTTCCATAACAGGCTCCACAGATACATGTAGGATGTGCTACATCACTCTGAGGCACCCAGTACATATTCACAGGGCCGACATGCTCTTCCTGCTCAGCCTCCAGGCCAGGCACCTTCAGGACATAGACTGCTGTTGTGAGTAGCAGTGGGTGGGAGGCTTGTTCCCATTGTGTTCATATTGGGGCCCATGGGGTATCCACATCACAGGCCACATGCACCATCCAGAGTGTTTACCCACCACGTGTCACATGCCACCCCTGTAGACTGTCCTCCATATCTACCAACCCTGACCACCTCCACAGCTATACCTGCCATACTTCCCCATATTCCCATTCCATACTTCACAGATGAGGGCAATGTGGTCCCAACAAGGGGTTAACATGCAACATACACATCCATGTTGCATACGCTACCAGCTGTAGATATCTGAGTGTATTGCTATGTGTGCTAATTCCTCTCACATAACATGCAGCACTGTGGTAGTAATATAGGGGACATGTATTTACATACATATATGTTTGTGTGTGTGTTTGTATATATGTAGACATGTGCATATAGGTATATATCTATATATGTGATGTATATATGTGCTCATATATATGTCTACACATGGGTATCTGTGGACATACATGTAGGTATATATATATATATATATATATATATATATATATATATATATATATATATGTTTATATATTGTATATGTGTACATATGTACACATATGCACACCTATATGTGGGGTAAATTCAGACATCAGTTCCAAAATCTCACAGCACCTTCCTGCACAGCTGCACTGTTCTGCCTTGCTACAACAAAGACAGGTGCCACATATGGACACAGCCTGACATTAGGGGGATATATGTAGGACCAGATTGCAGGTAACCCTATTACACACCTATGGTATTTCTGTATGCTACATTACAGATTAACCTGAGTATCCTGCAAGGGGTGGGCTGTAGATCCCACGTGTCCATCATAATGGCATTACTTCCACCACCAGCTATTGGCCACGTCATATACATACTTCCCATTACACAACACACACTATGATGGCTTGCATCTTGTCAGTCAGTGCTGATCTGCACAGTTGATGGCTATGGCCCATTATCCACAGGGACAGACACTATTGTCCATAACAGTTGTTCAGTTGAACATCATTACAACAACACCTGATGGCACATATAAATCATTCAACATCATCTATCCCATTATTATGGACCAAGTACTACATTCAATTACATGCATATGTACTTCACATACCTGTTGTGGGAATGATGTCTGTTCTGGATAGCTTGCTGGGTGTAATTATATATATATATATATATTTTTGCTGTGGCTTTGGCTTTCACTTCCACTTTCACTTTTACTCTCTCTCTCTCTCTCTCTCTCTCTCTGTCTCTGTCCAGTAAATGGATTGAGCTGTTTTGAATAGATTGCAGCATGGATTTTGTAGGTGATGCACATGATCAGGAGATGGCCTCTGCTCCAATCCGTGCCCTCCACTTGCTACCTGCATGCAGCTTGCTGTGTAGTACTTCCAATTACCACTGTCTTGGCAATCACCTGCTATAAATCAGGTCTATATTAGAACACCGAACATTCAAAATGTCGAGTGTTCTAATATCGAACCCTAGCAATCGAAAAAAAAACATCGAACATTTGGAACAGCAAATTTTTTCCTAGGGAAACATTTGCTGTTCCAAAACACATACACACAACACAAGCACACCAAACAAATAGCAATCCACACACATACACCTAAACTCTAACACCTAACCCTACACTAAACTATACAAACACCACTAACTATCCACTTACCTTAACCCTAACCCTAAGGTCCGTCACTATCATACAGTCACCTCACTCATGCCCTAACCCTAACTCACTTAACCTGCCCTAACCCACATGTCCACACAATCGCACACTTACCTGACCTGCACCCTAACCCTAACTCACCTAACCCACCCTAACCCACACGTACGCACAATCGCACACTTACCTGAACACGACCTGTAGCTTTCCATCAGATGGCTGAAAATACTGAAGCAACAGAAACGGACAACCAAATTCTTTCCCTAGGAAAGAATTTGGTTTCCTTCTACTTCGATATTTTCAGCATTTGCTGAAAATGGGTCGATATTAGAACACCTGGCATTTCAAATGTTTGGTGTTCTAATATAGTCCCCTATAAATCCCTACATCATGTGGGCATGGTCTCTTTATGTTTCCTGTGTGATGGACATCCTTCCTGTGTGTGGGCATCAGTGTTACAGACAAAAGGTAGCAATACCTCTTACAGTGTATCCTGCACATTCAGGCCAGTTACATATTTGTAGGAGGTGCCAAAACTACAGACAGAGTGTGAGTAGAGTTGCTGTATGCATTGCATAGCACTGGTGTTGCAGGGTTTCTGTGTACATACTAGTTTAACTTGGAATGCAGTCTTTCTGCATAGCTCTCAACTGTGGGCCTATACTCTTGATGGCCAGAGGTGTGCCTATTATGTTTTGTCTGTCCACCACAAAGGTCTTGTGTCAGAGATTTCACTGGCAGTGTGTGTGTTGAGTGCTATCAGTACATGGCTACATCCATTTCTGTTTCTAACATCATATTCCTGCCTAAGGGTATGTTGCAGGCTATCCTCTAACACCAGCGGCTTGCTTAGTGTATGACAACAGTTTTCCACATATGGGCCTGTGTTCCAGCCAATGTCCTCCACCTACATACCAGGCTTTGCACATATGGCATGCTGCCAGGGGTTGCTCTGTAGTGGGCTGTGAGTATGTTGTGCTGCCATTTCTGCCATCAGTCCACTGCTGTTGTGTCCCCCACACATATGGTGGGGTTGGGGCTATATATGTGTGGGCATTCACCTACGCAATTCATGTGTGCTGTTATGCACTCCAGAGGCCAGTGTATGTAACAGTGGTATATGTTCCTGTATTTTTGAGTCTGGGGGATGGGGATGCACCATAACTAATCTAGGCTGTTACAACACGTGGGAATATCAGGGGTAAGCTGCCTTAAGGTATCTGGATGTACATTACCATACAATCCTCATTGGGTAAATGCAGGCCTACTGCCTCCTGCCATACAGACTGTTCTGTTTGTCAGTGTGCGTGTGATGGTGTCAGTTATGCCTTGTCATGTAACATTTACATCCCATTGTGTCAACTGAGGTCTTTAACCCCTAGGAATTGTGTACAGAGTGTAGATAGAGGCTACTGAACTATACATCTGCATTACTTACTGTTGATTGTTTGGTAGCCTGTGCCCTAGACTGTCTTTACTATTGTACTACTTGAAGGCCTCTGCCTGGACAGCAACATTTGTAAAACTTTCCAGACTACTGTATTAGCATAACTGTTTCACAGCTGCATTACTCTGTTTATATGGATGTCAGTGTCTAAACAGCTATATTACATGGCATATACAACTGTAATAGTACACAAATAAAGCTTTCCCATGTATGCAAACCTGTGTGTGGTGATATATCCTTTGACCTCTCTGTAGGTATATGTTGCAGGCAATGATTGATATTTGCGTGGGTGGCTCATGCAGTGTACTGTTGATAAGGTGGTAACTGTAGGCATAGTGGCATATTGTGTGCACCTTCTACATATGTATCTTACTATAGATATCTCTGCGTGTGTATGTGCAGTTACATATATATATATATATATATATATATATATATATATATATATATATATATCTGTATCTGCATATATGTGTCTGTGTGTATGTATGCTAGGGGTGTTGATTGCTTCCACATTGTACATTCCCTATGGAAGCCGGACTGTACTGCATGATATGTTACTGATACCAGCCTGACATCATACAGGTGGGATAGAGTACTGTTAACATCTTGTGCCCATGTCATGTCAGGTCCTGGTTATGGAATCTGCAACAGTTAGTAGTGTATTGCAGGGCAGACGTGTTTGGCTGTGGGGGGGATACCTATTCGTACAAGACATATGTTGTTTGGGGCCTCTCAACCCCATTAATGGTGCATGTGGACATATATGTTTTTGTTATGTTGCCATTTTTATCTACAGATGTATGTCCGTATATACCTATATAGATATATGCTTGCATATATACAAATTGCTGTAAATATATATATATATATATATATATATATATATATATATATATATATATATATATACAAAAAAGAATCAGTAAAAACAAAAAGTCCAAACACAGGGTAACTCTCTTCCCAAGAAAACAGACTCCAAGCAGGTAAGGTATTAGTGCTTTTGTTCCCTTTATTCACACTCCAAAATGGAACTTCATCAGATACCACACCTTGCCCTCTTCCCTCTTTTTATATATAGCTTATTAAAGCAATTACCCCAATCAACACATTTTACAATTCATTAAACTTGCAATTTGATTCCTCCATTTAAAATCCATCAGTAGACATTTTAAAAGTGTATAAATATATATATATATATATATATATATATATATATATATATATATATATATATATATATATATATACACACACATTTTCCTTTTCTTATTAACCAAACTATAAAAAATTCCTTTTCATTTAAGAAAACATTTTTTTAAATTAAATGGAGGAATCAAATTGCAAGTTTAATGAATTGTAAAATGTGTATATAAAAAGAGGGAAGAGGGTAAGGTGTGTGTATCTGATAAAGTTCCATTTTGAAGTGTGAATAAAGGGAAAGAAAGCACTAATACCTTACCTGCCTGGAGTCTGTTTTTTTGGAAGAGAGTTACCCTGTGCTTTTTGTGGATTATTGCATATATATATATATATATATATATATATATATATATATATATATATATATATATATATATATATATATACATATACACATATAGATGTAGACATATATATCTATAGATCTATGCACATGTATGTATATATGTTTATATATGTTTTTATATATATATATATATATATATATGTTATATCTATTTAGATATTAATATATATACACACACACACACACACACTAACACACACACACACACACACACACACACACACACACACACACACACACACACACACACACACATCTACATGTTGAAATACATTCCCTGTTCTGTTGAATGACTGGGCTGGATGATATGTTATGTATATCTAACATGGCTTAGTAGTTAATCACTTTGGCTGTGGTGTGCAGGGTCCTGGGTTCGAGCCTTGTAGAGGCTGTTTATTTTGTTGCTGGGCAGGACAAGGGCCGTTGGATACAGAGTGATTAAGCAGTAGTAAGCAGATTTGCATGGTGGTAAGCACTGCTAACTTCCGGTTACAGTTTCTTATACTCAGTAAGCTTCTAAATTGCTTAACATGTGTAGGCATCGCTTACCCCCACACAAACAGGCTTAAAGTCGCTTACTGCTGCTTAAAAGTGCTTACTCCCACATACCCCCGTGCTAATTTCTTTGAAAGAGAAGAAAAAAGGGTTGATAGGAAAGTGGTAAAAAACAGGCACAAAGAGGTAAGGACAGTAGGGAAAATAGCTAGGGATATACAGAAAGGGTGTAGGGAAGGTCCATAGCTGCCCATTTCTTCTACAGGAAAAGCTGTACATATACACTGAATTTGGAGGTAGATTTGGACACTCAAACCCCTGAGAGAATGGTGAGGAGAACAATAATATGTTGTGATGCCAGTTAGACCAGATTACATGTGTCCAGTGGACATGTGTGCGAAATGGACAGCTATGTATGGGGCGAGATTTTTTTTTGGGGAACAGATTGTCCCTTTTTTTTTCAGGTGATATTGGCATGTTGGGAAGGGATAGCAGGCATATTTGGGGATGTAGGCTGGGTAGGTTAACAGACAAGACAAACAAGACACATACAGGGGCGGTATATGACACATGTGGGGGGTAAACACCTTGATGGGGAGGGGTGTTGGGAAATCGGAAGTCCATGAGCCCCCTAGTGGAAACAGTAGGACAGAGATCCCCACCCATGTGCAGTCACCACTACACCTTTACAGCACCGAAGGTGGCTGTGCTGGGGGCTGAATTGCAGAGCCAGGCCAACCCTCTAGTTGTGACACACAGCCCTCGAGCTGATGTAGCAGATCTCCGACCTCCTTGCCAAGCTCGCTACACGCCACGACCCGGACCTGGTGATGGGTGAGAGATTCCTGTACGTGCCCACTGCCAGGGGGGAATGAGCCCCATCCCCATGAGGTGGTTCCACCCGAAGGCCGTGCAGGACCAACAGAAGAGGAGGTCCTAGGTTGGGCCCCAGACATGCTGGTGCCTGGTGCCATGGCCAGCTGAGGTGGGACAGGTGGGTCTGCTGAGACTGGCCTTCCCAAACGTGCTATAGTGTTTAGATTTTATTATCATATGTGGGTTAGTAATAGTCAACACATTCCAGGCTTAGGTATAACAGCATGTATAGATATTCCCATTAACCCAGACATCAGATACGGAACAGTTGCATAGCAAATGGAACACATGCATATATGGGACCGCAGTGGTAATAACAAAAGCATGCAGGCACATTGATGGCACCATGCCACCAATGTTGGAATAATTCAATATAGCACATGTATGGAAACAAATTTAAATATATATCAACCGATAGGACATAATCAGAACAGTGGAGTCATTACATACTGGTTGATGTGGGTATGTAGTTTATTGTTGGAGATATGCTGGGGTGGGAGATGTCAATTAACAACTAGTATATTCCTAAAGTCCACATTACTTTCCTAGTCAGTGCTGTTATCTGTACCTTACATGTATTACTACACTACCCTATAGACTTAGTTTGGGCAGTGATATGGCTGTCATCATCATTATACATGAACTGGTTTTACCTGCAGTATACACCTCTCACCTGATATACCTGTGGAGGGAATGTTTGTTAACACTAACTGTTTCTATACATACTCCCAGATTCCGGGTTGATGTTGTGCACATAGCTATCCAACTCTTTCTGCACAGACTCAGGCCATGTCTTGACCACATGCTGGTGTACCGGGACATATCTAGACTATTTCCCTCTTTAACCCTTAGTGACTTACCACTCACATATACATGCTTTCCTACACAGTTATATTATGTAGCACAGTGTGGATGACAGTGATCAGTGATACTTTATTATTCAGAGCAAGTGCAACACTCACAATTCCATACAATACCAGAGTAAACAGTACCAGTACAGGGTATCAAGGTTTTTATTTCTCAGCACAGTGTTTGTATCCAACGTACCTGTGGGAGCAATGTTTGTTAGCACTATCTGAATGTTGCCACACAAAGTTCCAGATTACACATTAGTATTATGAACATACCTCTCACTCTGTTGCTGTACACACTCTGTTCGCAGCGTGACAACATGGGGGTGTAGATAGGACATACTCTCATAACTCTCATAACAGTTTCAGGAGTTGCTAGAGTGACCTGTTTGTCCTCATAGATGTGTGACAATCAGTTGTATTCCCTGTTTGCTGCCTAAACATCTGGGATCATCCCACAGACTTCCCAGGGGAACAGGGGGACAGGCAGCAGATATGGGCCCATATACTGGACATTCTGGTCTTATCCATACAGTTGTGGGTTATGGTTCTGTATGCAGCCTACTTCCACTCCCAGAATTCAGATCATGACTGTGTCTGCTACAACTTAAACACTGTCCATCAGAGTTGTGTGTGCTATATAGATATTGCTGTATATATCCTATCTGCTTTCTGTCTTATAATTATCCTGTGGTTTTGCATTCGGACCTTGTATTACAACACTCTTATGCAGGATTTCCTAGACAGTTATATTTTGTAGGGCAGTGTAGGAGACAGTGATAAGTAATACCTTATTATTCAGAGCAACTGCATCAGTCACAATGCCATACAATACCAAAGTAAACAGTACCAGTACATGGTATCATTCTTTTATTCCTGGGCAGAGTGTTGGTATCTGACAGACCTGTGAGAGAAATGTTTGTTAGCACAACCCGGATGTTGCCACACACAGTACCAGATTCCACATTACTATTATGCACATACATCTCACTCTGTTACTGTACACACTCTGGCCACAGCTTGGCAACATGGGGGGTGCAAATGGGACATACGTGGCTTCTTACTCTCATAGGGTTTTGGGAAGTTGCTAGAGTGCCAGCTTTGTTCTCGTAGATGTGTGTCAATCAGTTGTATTTCCTGTTTGCTTCCTATACATCTGGGATCATCCCACTGTTTTCCCAGGGGGTCAGGTTGACAGGCAACAGATATGGGCCACTTTACTGGACATTCTGGACATATCTGTACAGTTGTGGGGTATGATTCTGTATGCAGACTACTACCACTGCCAGGATTTGAACCATGGCTGTGTGTGCTAAAAATACAACAGTTCACATCTCAGTTGCATGTGCTATTTGGGTTTTGTTGTCTGCCTTTTCCCTGTTTTCTGTCTATGTGTCTCTCAGTCATACTAAATGGCCTCTGGGGATTACAGCAGTCATATACAGGCATTCCTACACATTCTATTTATGGTGCACAGTGTGGGTAACAGTGCTTAATACAACAGTACTATTATGTGATTGCAAATCTACATTACCATATGATACCAGAGTATACACATGCAGTCCAGCAGTTAGACCTTTGTTGTCAGGCTATTACACTTTTATTTATATACAAACTATATGAGACTCTTCCTGCCATATTATCCAGTGTATGCAGTACTTGCCTTAAACAATACAGGTTTTATACAGGCAATTAATGTACTAATACTTTTAGATTTATTTCCTATGACGGAAAATGCAAGAGTATTACTAACCTACCTCGCATTGCAACCTCTCCAGGTGACTTCCATGGGCCTCCTAGTTTACTGCCCGCTCACTTGCAGCTGTGGAAGACATAAGAGGAATGTTTAGCCATACCTATCCATGATATACATGAGCTGGCTATTATTACACACATACTGGAGTGCTAAACACAGCTGGGACATCCCCTGCCATTCCAGCCTCTTGGATCCACTGCTCCAAGAGGTCCCCCTTATGCCACTTCAGGTCGGCATAGTGATGCCTGACCTGCTCACCACTTCAGGGTATGCCAGTGGCACTGGTGAGGTCATGGGCAAGACAGTCCCAGGCTTCTACCTTATATTACGATCCCTGGTACTGGCCCTGCAGCTGTCTCTGCTCATGGCCTTTGACAAGGAGTCCTGCCATGACTTCGGCTCCTGGATGCACCAGCACTGCACCCAAAAGTGCACTCCCTCTCCCCTTCCTAACATAGTGCCTGAAAGGGGAAGCTACAACCGGTTATGAGATGTATTCCCACCTGTTGGGTTTAAGTAGGGCCAATTTCCCACACTTTACCATGTTTGGCCAGTTTTGAAAAGGTTAGGCTATGGGCAAACCTGCTTACCTAAGGTTGGCATTGCTTAAAGGAGTTTACCACTGGGCACAATGAGTTAGCTGTCCTACACATTGCTTACATTTCCTAAGCTGGCCTGTGCAATGCTTAGCATTGCTTACATTAGACTTCGCATTATATTTTCTTTTTGGCATTGATTTCTTATTAATTACATCTTGTATATCTGCCTGGTATCCATGATTCATGTGTACATACACTGTATGTGGTCCTTGTGTTTTATTGGGGACTTCAACACTCTGTTACAATTACACCTCACTTCTGAGGTTACTGCTATACTCCAGTTCACATATTTATGTTATGTAGTGGGTTATGGAACATATGACTATATACTGATTCCTTTCACAGGTTCAGTTTGATTTTACTATAGTGAGGACTTGTTTGGTGATACCTCATTTTTCTGTATGGCTGTGATGGCTTGGTGGTTAACTACTATGACTATAGTGTATAGGGTCCTGGGTTCAAGACCTGCAAGGCTGTTTATTTTGTTGCTGAGCAGAACAAGGGCCATTGGATACAGAGTGATTAAAGTGCTTTTGAGCAGTTGTAAGTGGGTTGCGCGAGAGTAGACAATGCTAACCTCCAGTTACATATGCTTACAGAGAGTTAGCTTCAAAATTGCTTATCCTGTGTGTGCATTGCTTATCCTGTGTGTGCATTGCTTACCCTGCACAAACTGGCTTAAACTCACTTACTAGTGCTTAAATATGCTTACTACTGCTTATTGGTGTTTACACTTGCTTACTAGTGCTTACTCCTGCTTACAGTTACACTGATTTGGACAGTTATATCTCATGGTTCTTGGGAAGGTGGGGGATTTGGAAGCTGTATGGAGTTGTAATTCATTACACATTTTACCTACCATTTGTATCCATGATTCCTGTGTACATCTACTGTATGGGGCACATGTGCTTATCTGGGGACTTTGCAACATTGTGACACTGACACCTCACATAAGCATTTAATGCAGTACTCCAGTTCACAAATATATGTTATTTAGTGGGTTATGCAACAAAAATATTGGTCATAATGTGATTTCCCATGGAAAATGGAATGTGCTGCAGTGGGACTTGAACCAGGAATGTCTGCTTGTAAGGCACATGCTCAGCCCACTACACTATTGCTATACTGCTTCATTTGCATATATCTTCCTTGTTAACCTCTTCAGCTATTTAAGCTGCATTAACCGTAGCTAAGCAATGGGCAAACCCGCACACCTATGGTTAGATTTAATCAGATTCATAATAAAAAAAAAGGTTTGTTTATTTGATTTGTATTTACTATTGCTGTTGTACATTTGGGAGGATGTTGCTGGGGATATGTGAACACCTATGAGCAGTCTCACTCATTCCTTTGGTCTTTCTGCTGTTCTTCATTGTGGGGAAGTGTATATTCTGAAAGCTCTGCTCTCAGACACGTGCCCTGCACTCTTACCATGTACGATTAGGAGCTCAGGCAGCACACCTTCATTAATATGCATGGCACACTGCCGTCCTGCCCCTAAGCAGCTGCTTCCATGCAGGACTAAGCTAGTCCATCAAAAATGCACACTCACCCATGGAAGAATGTCACAATGAGGCACACATTCAAGCCAGAAATATCACAGAGCATGTATTGGGGCTGCTGAAGTCATGATTCCACTGCCTATATACATCTGGGGAGCCCTGAAGTACAATCCATGGACATGGCAAAAATATTCACAGTATCTGCTATGCTACACAACATAATCCTGAGGAAACAGCTTCAGCAGGATCAGCAAGGGGAAGGGGCACATATCCCACTACCAAGGCCAAGGTCATCACAACCACAGGCAGATGAGGAGTCTGAGGGGGAACCACCAGCTGCTGTGGGTGTAGACAGATGTCAATGTGCTCAGTATGCCCTTGCATTGGCTAAAAAACAAAGCATAGCAAGCTCACTCACCACCTTTGGTCCTAAAACTTTCCTCCTACTCACATACATATAGCAACATTGATGTCTGGCAACTCACACAACCGTCATTTCCCCATGTATTGGTTGTGTACTGCTTGCATCAGTCAAAGTCAGCCCTGAACTAAAACTGTGGCAACTGCTGCATTTGCAAGGTAAGTCCTGAACCTGGAGTGTATTGTTTAATAATATGAATGTGTGGCATATCCTTGTATTTCGTTAGTTGGTACAGTAAGCAAGTAAAAGGTGGGGGATTTGTACAGAAGTACCTTAACATGTGACAGCAGAAACTTATTTGACTTATATGTGTCCATTACTAAGTAGTAGGCCTCAGGCATCAAATATTCACAAAGTTATGCCTCTTAAAAGTACTGATAATCACTGCATGCCCTCAGTTTAGCACCCTACATTTGCACTGGAAAATCATTAAAGAGAGAAGTTAGAAAGTAATTATACACATTGCAGTTTCTGACTTCACAACCCTCTTAAGATCATTCACTATAAAGTTCGGACATTTTGATGCTATCAGCTGTCTAACTTTCCAAGGCCAATATATGTCAAAGGTGCAATGAACAGTTCAACACCAAAAATGCAGATATACTAAGTTGGCTATGCACACTGAGTGTCACCCATAAAGCTTATGTATCCTTGAATCCAAAATATAGAAAACAGGGATATAGCGCAGTTACCACCACCTGCACAGGGTGCATGGGTGGGAGGGGCAGGAAGCCTAAGCTAACACAAAAGGTCGGTGATGGTGTGCGAGTAGGAAAGAGAAGCAACATCAACAAATGGCCAGTGAAATAAAATGAATAACTGCTGAGTGTCTATAGGGGTTCTCCATGTGAAATTGGTGTGTGAGTGTCTGCATGAACATAACAAAGCACTGTGCTGGCTCTACATCTCGGTTCATCAGACAGCTGTGAGCCATGTATGGTAGAGGTGGCAGTTCATCATTGTCATCCCAAACCACGAGAACTGGCTCTGCCAAGAGTTGCACTGGCATATCCACACCCAGGGTCAGATGTAGTCCTGCTACCTGAATGTGACTGATGTCTGCTGGATAAGCTTCCTTCATGGGGATGCCCAAGACCATAACCCCGTGGCCTGCCATGTCTGGGTGTGGAAGACACACTCACTGATAGAGCAGTGGAAGTACTACCGCTATTGGACCATGATCGGGCATGGCCATGTGGGCTGAAAGCAGATGATGTGGCTGACCTATGCCCACGTGCATGCTGTTCCCCTCCCAGTAGATGTTCCATCACAGACACCACTCATTCTGTGTCATTCATCCAATCCATTGAATCAGCAACATGGTGGAGACAGTCACACATCAGACTGTGTCACATCTACTACCCTGAGCATTTGTCTGGACCTATGCCTCCATGATGGCCCTAAACATTCATTGAGTGGCACAGGAAGAGACACCTGCACGAGGTGAAGGAAAGACAGCAGGCCCCCTCCGAGCACTCTAGCAACTGTCCTGCATGGCATCTCACCCACACTTTGGCTACAGCCAGAATCAACATGCACTGAAGCTGCAGTAGCCATACTTTCCTGATCAATGGTCTCGCCATCCACCTGTCCAATATCTGTGGCCTCACTGGAATGGGTAGGTACAGGCCTACTGGCTGTGTCCGATGGAAGTGCATGGGATGGCTGTATGTCAACCTCAGTGTCAGATTCAACCTCTGTACCTCCTGACTCTGCCTCAGTTTGGCCACCATCATTATCAGAGTCTGATGATACACTGACATAAGGTGACAGAGGATGAACACTCACACAGTCATGATCACCTGTGATAAAAAGCAACAAACACAGGAGTAAATTAATACCAACAGTACTATACTGCAATATATGCTAACAAAGTAACAGTGCTGCCACTACTGCAGACAGTACAGCAATACACACAACAGGCCTGACATCAACAGCAAACACTAAAATAGTTCTTTAAATTTCTCAGCAGTACTGAGATAAAAATGATTAGCTTATCATCTGCAGAACAGATTCCCCTCTGTAATCCAGACAGTCCTGGAAGACATTAAGCAGGAGGTAATAGTAGCATCATCGCCATTAACATTAACACAGGGGGTAATACTTTTACCTTTTTATATGTCTATTAACTATACTTTCAACAACACTGTGGCTGACAACTTCAACCTAAGCTAATAAATGTAGCACACTTCAATCCCCTCCCAAAAAAAGAGATGTGACACAGAAGTAAATTCTTGATTTTGGTCGTTTTACTATATAACAGTATTCAACAGTTCAGATACCAAAGCCTACCTGGAAGCTCCTCCTGGGACATGCTTGCTATTTCTGAAACTATTGCTCCAACATGCAGCACATGCTGTACTGCACTCTCCTGGGAGCTGTCTGTATCCCTGATATTGGCCAGGAACACTACATTGGGTGTTATTTGCGATTGCCTAGCAGGTCCACATCCAGTAACCATCTAGTCATGGCCCACTGCAGCTGCTCTCCTCTGTGTAGATGTGATCATGTCAGTGGCCCTATGGGGTCCCTGCTCATATATCCTGCAGTGGCCATCCAAGGCATTCATGTCAGCTACTATCTGGTGCCATAGTTGCAGCCTATGTGCCATATCTCCCTGTCCTCTTGACATCATAAAAGCACCATGTTTCCTAAAGGCATCCGCAATCACCTAGTTCTCAGCATCAGTGAAGGGGAGTCTCTGAGGATTGACATGCCTGGGTGACAAACTCCTAGGTATCCTAAAAGACAGCAGAAGGATAATACACATAAGTATCATATAACAACAAAATAACTGTTTACAGAACAAACAAAAAAAGTGACCACTGAGTATTACCCACTGGAGAAATGTAAAACAGTCTAGAGATGTGAAATAAGAACAACAAGGAGGATGCAAAACAAGGAGAGTAAAAAGAGCAACATATCCTTGTTTTTGTCATAACATTAACTCATCTTTATTCACCCCACAAAAAACAGTGTACCCTTGTTTGTGCCATAGCATTAATTCACCTTTCCTCCCCCACAATAAGAACAAGAACATGACACATTTTTGCTAACAAACCATCTTTGAATTGCTAAAAGTGCTATCAAAGGAACTGTCTCTGAAACATTCATACATGTTTATCACAGAGTATTCCATTTCATGTATTGGCAATCATGTATACCTCTAAAATGGCTTGGCAAACATGCCCATGCCATCAGTACACTTTTAACTAATGCATACAGATAAAAGTGTAAAAGCCCTTGTTTCATATTTTTCTTAAATACATTTCAGCATATGCAGTATTTAGCTGACTAAATGGAGGCATACCTTCTGAAGTTCAGTACTCCTCTGTACAGATATATACTGAAGAAATAGTTTTATCTGTAGTCTTCCCAATATAAACGCGTCTTTTCACCATCAGTTTGTCAGCTACATGGTTGCCTTTTTATATGGTGTAGATTCAGGGTGTTAGCACAGTGAAGATGCAAATGAGAGTAAACCCATTAGAATTGCTGAATCTCAAAAAATTGGATCCATGTAGGAGGCATAAATATAGTGCATGCGCTCCCTCAGTGTTTGTTTTTAATAGATTGCAACTGTGAATGATTATTGGTTGACAGAAGGAAAACACAACAGCACTGCAGGCTGCCTTACTTCCACTGGGTGTGTCAGGTTAGACCTACAAAGTGTTAGATGTAAGTTTGGAAATGTAAGCAAGCAGCACACAAGCCACAGGCCATGTTCCTTAACATCCAAACTGTCCTTCATTTGTTGGCAACTGCATATGATATTATTTTACTTAATATCCTCACACATTTTAAGGTCAATGATATAGACTGGCTTATACACTGCATGTCTCAGATTACTGCTCAGATAAATGAAGAATGACCAACAAACACAGAAATGTAAGACAGGGCTATATATTTGCAAGCAATAATCATGACAGGTTGTGTGATCACTAGGTGCACTACATGCAAAACTAATAAATTTATAAATACGTATGGTTTGATATCACTGCAGATGTTGTTGCAGTTGGTTGTGTGGAAATTGAGTTCAGTTCTTTGCTGCAAAGTTGTTTGTGTGGCAAAGAGGGATACAGCACCTATCCTATGTAATGAAGGTCTATTGGACTGACAGTTCAAATCCAGACCTGTGTAGAAATATCTCACATGTAGTAACATTTTCTATTGTGTATGTCATAGACTGCTTTTTCTCATTTCAACTACCTCTCCTTTTTTTTCCTTTGCTTTTTTTTGGGGGGGAGGGGCACTGTTTGCACAATGTGCCACTTAGGGCAAACATGGGAATCAGAAAAAAATAAATGTCAGGTTTGGCTATGTTTATCTCATTTGTATGAAGCGTGTCACTGCACAAACTGGACAACTGGCCAGACAGAACCTAGACAGCCAAAAATAGAAACTGGATGCATTCAATTAATACTATTACACTTCATACAAACCCTCTAAGTAACATTGCATGACGGTTAATAGCAAGACCTTAAGAATGATTGGTGCTGCGGTAGCATAGTCGCCTAACAGTACGATGTTGTCCTGTTCGATTCTCAGTTAGAGCGTCTTCTGTATGGAGACATGTGTGAATGGGCATACCTTCGTTGAAGGTTGTGCATCAGAGCTGGCAACTCGGCACATAAAAATCTACTGCCAATCATTAGCAGACTGGAGATCCGCTGCAGCGACCCCTAACTGGGAAAAGCCGAAAGACACAACAAGTAAAATAGGGAATGTCAGGTAACTATTCCTGTGGCAGCAGGTGTAAGTGTAGGTGTAGGTGTAGGTGTAAGTGTAGGGCTGAAGTAATGATGGCCCTGGGTTCTAGTACAGGGTGTGCAACCTTTGTTTTACTGTTATGATATTGCAGTTGATAGCAATGAACTGCAACACAGACAGATGTTTCTTAACCTTCTTGTGGCAACAAGTGTAAGCGTAGGACTGCCATACACATGGCCCTAAGTTCAAATACATTCCATACACTTTTACTGTTGTTCCACTTCCTGTTATAGTCACTTTCACTTATAACACTTAACATAATGGAGCTGATATTAGTTATATGTATGAGGGCAGAGACACTAGTATTGTGTTAATTATTTATGTATATATCTATGTATTACCATATTTATTATCACATGTATGACTGTGAGTATACTGTGTACTATCTTCTTATAAGTATATTTCTATTATCTGGACTGGCATGGCCTTCAAATTTGCTTAACACACATGCACAACTGTCTGTACATCCAATAACCTTGAAATTATAACTGCAAATATGTAATGCCTCACTGTGTGCCACTTTTGACTCTGCTTACCATCATGCAAGCACTGTGCTCAGAGGTGCGCACTGCTGAGCACTGTGTTTGTGCAATGCTAAGTGGAGCACAACATTTTTAGTGTGTGCACTCCTAGTAAACACAATAACTGGAATTGGCAGGAAAGCATCATTCTCCATTGCACTAGATTAGTGGCAGACATGGCAGGCATTTTTTGGGAAGGTGTCAGGTTTAAGGCACAGAGATGGGGTGTCCAGGAGTCCAAGATTTTTGTTGGACTCCTAGTTAAGAACCCCAGTGCAAGACTTCTGCAGGGGGGTGCTATTCTGGCTCCCAGTATAAGTTGGAAGCTTAGGATAGTTTTGCCTGAGCTGTAACCTGTGCCACAGGTAACCCGTGCACTGATGATCATTGTATGCATCACTACATTGACCTACTAAGGAGGAAGATAGATACTCTTGACCACTGAATTGGGGAATTTAGGACTGTGGACATCCCAGACCTATGTAAGTATCAACTACAAGTACATTTAAGACTTAAAAGCTGAATATTGGCAAGACTGGTATTCATAATGGTATTCTGTTCTCTTCTGTTTTTTTTCCACAGCTACCCATAATTGTGAGGTAATGTCTGACTCCATGGGACTAGATTGTAATCAGCTATCAGATTTTTGGATATGCAGTACTCCAACCAGGGCAGGGTCAGAGCCTGGCCTGGAGGCCATGCAGAAGTCACCTCATCCTATACAATAAAGATTACAGTGACATGGCTTTTAATCTTTCTGCATACATCATGGCATGGTTTGTATGCCCTGTGTCATGTTGCTGAGAAAGTCCTGTGGTCTCTTCAGTTTCTATATGTGTGTGTGGTGATGTACATGAAAAAGAGAGCATTATACTCTATTAGTGTTGTGATGAGGTTTGCTTACAATGCTGCTATACAATCCTAAGATCTCAGTATGATGGTGTGACTTATGATGTGCACAACATAGGCTTCAATACCAGTGTGGACACATGGCGGTCAAAGTTCAGATTGGTATCTACATGTGTTTCTAGTCCTTGTATCACTGGATTTCCGCATATCAGGACTGTTGTCAATACTGTGATTAACATGGAATTACACTTTTAAGACAGACAACATTGCAATCACACATTTCTGCATTTATTTTTAGATCATGTGCCATTGTCACCATTTAGTTGTGTGTGTTACCATCTCCTGTACTATGTTATCACTATTGGTGGACTCAATGATTTTGCACAATATGCAAGAATCAGCAATCTTGATAAGCCAAAAGCTATATACTTTAGTCTGAACTGTTGAGAAATAGACTTCAAACAATGAAGGGCCAAGCATAGATCCCTTAGGTTTGCCAGTGGTGACAGCTCTACTAGTACAGGTTGAGTCAACAAGTTTCACATGATCTGTTCTGTCACTGAGCCAACTGGTTACCCATCAACTGACATAAGTGTTAATCCCCAGCTTGGAGGTTTTCTCAATGATACCTGCCTGGGAGATTGTGTCAAAACCCTAATCACACAGAATCAATGGGCTGCGACAACATCACAGGTCACCTATGGCATGATGCATGCATGTATAGAGACATTGTGACTCTCCTCGACTGTGAGTTAGACCAACATGTCATCAAGGACATCTTCTACATATACATTAGTAATACTCCAGGTGTGTGCAACAGACTTGTGTGAGTTGTTAATGCTACATCAAGTCAGTCACAACTGAGAGATGTCCTCAAAGATGTCATCTAGGACATGCATGATGACAACAATATCATCATGTGGAACTTGACCAGGTCAAGGCATTTGACACAAAAACACACTGAGGTATTCAATCAACACTGTCATATGTGGCCATAAACAGCTATATCATCAAATGGGTAGACCAGTGTATCACATACTTGGCATCTCACTATGTCAAAATGTGTGAAGTGACATATCTCAGGTCCAGTGATCAGGTCGGTACATCAGGGGGGCCTGTTAGGCCCTTTCCTACCCGTTAGTTAAGTGATGGACATAGATGACACATGCTGTATCCAAACAGCTGCCTGAAGGACTACAGATTGTGTGCAATCATTGACTCCAACTGTGATATTAGTATAATACATACAGTATAAACACATACCAAAAAGTGCCACCACAACCATGATGACACCTGCATTGACAAGAAACATGGAGAGCTCTGCTGAATCAGGAAACAAAACACACCACCCAAGTATAATGTTGGACATCACACCCTATAATCAGACCAATAGGTATGTGATTTGTGTCCTGGTGTAGATGGTAAGTGGCACATCCACCAGCATGTGGTCACAGTGCTGACTAATCCCTTGAATGTAACATAAATTCCCAGCCTTCATCACACCAATAACTGTGTGCAATACACCCTTCTTCACGTACCTCCCTACACATCTTCCAGTGATTTGTAACTGAAGTGTATCACCTTTGTCACAGTGCACTGTCATACATCTTATTGGCCATACCTGGGTATTCTTTCTGTAGCATAAATGACTGTCTGATGGTGAGGAACACCAATCAAGTTGTCTCATCGGATGCATGTGTGCTACCTGTTCTGCTTGTGCACACACTACATACAAAGATGTTTGACATCATTAATGACATGCATATCATTCTGGACAGTGTGTCTTATCCTATATATATATATATATATATATATATATATATATATATATATATATATAAGCCATGTCACCTACAGGTACAGCAGTGTCCCTCCTAACACCTCCTGAAGATATTACAGTGCTAGGACAGTATGCATGGTTACCTTCATAGAGTGTGGATGTATCATAATAGTTGTTTAAGTGCATGTGTGTGTGTGTGTGTGTGTGTGTGTGTGTGTGTATGTGTGTGTGTGTGTGTGTGTGCTCATCTCATATCACATTACATGACATACGTTATGTCAGAGGCATGAGATTAATGGTGGTATTATTCTGATATTATCCATGAATGTGATTTGTTCTTGTAAGGTGTTCTATGATCTTTTACCTGTGGCCACCTTGCTGGGGACCTCTGCTGAGAGTACACTCATATTCAGGCATAGCAGTTTGCACAGCTTCACAATATGCACCCTGCCCCAACTGTATGCCAGATCACTGAAATATGTCTTCTGCAATTTTCCTGCAAGGATGCTTATCTCACACAGGCATCCCCCTATTGTTATGTTACCTTGTGTGTCAGTCATAGACAACACAATTTTACTGTACAGTCTGCACTGCTACAACCATCTTCAATTGATATGTCCTCCTCTGCTGTACTTGAGGGAGTATCACCTGTCCTCTTTCCCTGTGTTCATTCCTACAATACATCTATGTGTCCCTATTCAATACATACACTTCCCATCATTTTACATGGCAGTTCATGCCCTGTTACAGATCATTATCACATCTTCAGTACAGAATGCTAGGAATGGGATATCACAGTATTCTGTACTGTAGGTACACTGTCCTGTACTTTGTTTGGACCATATACTTCACATTCATACCTCTCAACTGTCCAGATATTCCAAGGATTTCCTGATGTTTTCCTTATCAAATTTGTTGCTTTCTGCCGTATCACTCAGATGATTGCTGGACTGATGTGACTCTATATAACATACATTTGCATGCATACCTCTCAACTGTCCTGATTTGTGCAGAATGTCCAGTTTTTGTCTGATATTTGTGATCTTTTCCTTATAACATTTTTGTTTTCTGGCAAATCATTGGCATGTCATTGTGTAGTGAATTCAGAAACTTATGACTGACATTTGAGTTTCAAACTTCATGCTCTTCAGAAAGTTCATGCGAATGTACAACCTATTATTTTATCAACTTTCCAAGTCTGGAAGTACAATATTAAAATTCTGTCCCTATTTTTGGGTCTTTGTCCCGCCATTATGTATGCCTTTGTCCACATATCTTGCTCAAAGAGGATGACAGGTATGTTTGAGTTTCATCCTATCACATTTCTCTGCAGTATCTATGGCAAATATGTCCCTATTTCTGGTTTAATGTCCCTGTATTATGTTGGCC
This sequence comes from Protopterus annectens, assembly GCF_019279795.1. Taxonomy (NCBI): domain Eukaryota; kingdom Metazoa; phylum Chordata; order Ceratodontiformes; family Protopteridae; genus Protopterus; species Protopterus annectens. The sequence goes on along the minus strand of NC_056731.1, from coordinate 1,185,789,908 downwards.
TTTGTGGAGATATGTTTCACTAACAGATGCACAGCTATCTGTGAAGCTTTTGTGGTCATTGTGAGATTCCACACAAATATGCAGAACGTAGGCACTTTGATTTGTACAGAATTGTATCCATGTTCACTTACATGGTTATCTGGCTTGCAACACTGCTGCCAGCCACGGAACCTAACTTAGGTTTGCCACATAGCATTAATATGTATTGCGAGCTGCTGCTCAGCAGGCACCACAAGGCAAACATATCACATTCCTGTAGGCTTCGCATGGAGCCTACATGGACTTTATTGAATCTTGGGGAAGCACTTTGTTAAAAGAAGGTTGGCAATGGAATATATACTGTGGCAGGCATGATAAAGGCTAGTCAAAGTATAATCTTTCCCTGTATAATACAATGAGATATGACCACTCATTAATAGAGAAGGTGCAAAATAAATTGAGGAGTATCTGGGTGAGGTGTGAAGACACAGAATTCTTAGACAGGAACTGCTAACATTTACAGCAGAAGCAATCATGTGGTATTTAACTTGGTGCACTGGATCAGAATTCATGGAATAGAGCATATATGCTGAATTATGGGACAAAAAGAAGCTGCCCCTACACAGGTATTGTATCTGGCAAACTTTACGTTGAAACTGTGAGACAAGAGTAAAACAGTCAGGAGACATGACATGGAAAAGACCTATAGCTCCTATATTGATATAAATATATAAATGTATATTTATATTCACATATACACACACACATTCTCCAAGTCTTTTGGGTTTCTAAAAGCATGACAGGAATGGACCCCATTCCTAAGTCAAAGTATGATTAAAGTTCATGAAATTAGTATTATTTTAATCTTTGATGATAGCCAGAAGTGCTCTTTGCTGCACCCACAATGTGCCCAGTAATGACCTTTGGCAATTAATTTGGAGTTACATCTATAGGTAAAATATCTAAGTACGAACATAAACTCTATTTTTCACAAGACCCATTGCTCCTACTACTGTTGGAACTGTCTGGGTATTCTTCTTCCACATTCCCCTCATTTCTGCCTGAAAATCCTGGTATTTTATGAATTTGTGTCTCTTTGTACATAAGACACTGTAGTCACCGGGTGTATCAATTTCAATGATCAATGCCACTTTTGTCTTCTTTTAATGGGCTACTATATTTGGTTTTCTCAAATCTATTTTTTGAACTGGTGGTAGTGGGTGATCCCATGTGATATAAACTTCATCATTTTCTATGATGCTTTGTGGCTCATGTTTCCAGTGTTTTCAGCTACTTCATTATTATGTTTGTACAATCCCCAATGCAATAGTCTTATAGGTTCATAGGTTCATAGGTGTGTACAGGTCTAATGGCCCTGGAGCCTTTACAAGCTTAGCACATAGGATTACTCTGGCATCATACCACCCGTCCTTAGTTCCCAGTGCCTCTGTCAAGTAGAGCCACTGGAGTAATCACCGGGGTGAATTTTCTATTTCCCATCCACTCATCAAGATTTCTCTTGAAGAGGGCCAGTGAGGTGCTCTGCTTGACATGTATGGGAAGTCTATACCATAGCATGGGCAGTCTCTGGGTTATGAACCTGTCCCTCCAGCACATACTGTTGATTGTGGCAATGAGGTTGAGGTCTCTGGAGCATGTGGTGCAGATGGATTGGGATTTTTCAGATGTAGCACTTCTAACAGAGCTGGGTCAGACATGGCTTTGTAAGTCAAGCAACGATCAACTCTAAGTAGGCGATATGATACAGAGAATAGTTGGAGTTTTTTGAGTCTGTCCATATAGGACAAGTGTTTAAGGCCTAGGATCCTCTATGTGAGGAACTTTTGTGGCCTCTCCAGTTGTTGTAGGTGTCTAGTGAGGTACATGCCAAATGGGGCATTGTACTCAATGTTTGGCCTAATGAGGGAAGGGTAGAGGGAGACAATGACCTCTTTCTTCCTGGATGCAAAACCTTTAGTAATGAGATGTGCCACATAAAAGGACTTTCTGTCCACAGTGGCAATGTGGTGGTCAAAAGAGAGGTTGCTGTCAACCTGAGTTCCCAGATCTCTTATAACACCTTCTGTGTTCAGTGGACTACCATCGATGTGGTAATTCAAGGGAACCGGGTTTTTCCTAAAGGGGACGATGACACATTTTTTGGCATCGAGCTTAAAGCCATGGTTCTGACACCAGTCGTTGGTCTCAGTGAGGCCTTTCTGTAGGATGTCAACATCACTTGGGGAGTTAATAATAGGCCCCAGCTTGCAATCTGTTATGAACTTTGTCAGCCAGAGTCCCTTTGTGTTGGCCTGGACTTCAGAGAAGTAGATACTAAACAGGAGAGGACTCAGGAATGAACCCTGTAGGACTCTACTCGTGACTGGTCTGCAGTTTGACTTGGAGTCAGCTACTTTCACACTGTGGATTCTATCTGTAAGCCAGTTTGCAACCCACTTAGTGATATAGGTTTTTTTGCCTAGCTTAGTGAGTTTTTCTATGATTCCTGAGTGGGGAATGGTATCAAAGGCCTTGGCCAGATCAAGATAGGCTGTATGAACCACCTTGTCTTCATCCACAGCTCTGATGACTGATCAAAGAAGTCAACCAAGTTGAGCAGGCATGATCTACCCTTCACAAAACCAAACTGTGCAGGATCCAGAGTTTGGACATTCCCTATAGCCTTGTTTATTAGGTCCATGATGATGCATTCCATAGAAGCTTTGCATATCAGACTCATCAGTCTATTGGGGCGATAGTTCCCAGGGTCTATAGTCGCTCCTCCTTTGTGGAGAGGGATGACTGTAGCAGTGCACCATTTGGTAGGGACAGAGCCTGTGGTGAGGCTATGATTGAATAGGGCTCACAAGTGAGGTGCCAGTTCACACTGTAGTTCATGTTGAACACAGCCAGGGATATTGTCAGGTCCCATAGAAGCTGTATTCTTGGCCTTGGGCAGTGCTGTTTTAACCTGTGCAGCAGTAATACTGGGTGCCTGTCAATCTACTGGTCTTGTAATTGGTCCTTTCGGGGGGAGGGGGGGTAAAGTTGGCATTGAATCTGTCGGCCAGTATATTGGCAATATCTGTTGGCTCGGTATAGGAGGTACATTGTGCAGTACCTCAGAGTAAATCTGGGTATTACCATGGAGATTCTTTGCATAACTATAGAAGGCCTTGTGGTTGTCTTTACTATCTGCTGCAATTCTGTTTTCATAGCTAGCTTTAGAGGATTTGATGAGGGATCTCAACTTTTTGTTGAGGCTGATAAGGGAATTTTTTCAGTCTTGGGACTTTACCTTATTCTGCATCAGTTTCCTCCTTCTGTTGTAGAGTTTGTTTATGGCAGGGGACCACCAGACTGGCTTCCTTTTTCTGAAGGAGAGCATCTTGGTTCTATTAGGTATGGTGAGATCCATGCATTTGTTTACCTGTTCGTACAGTGCATTGATGTATGATTCGGCAGTCATACAACTATTCTCCATTTGCATGGGTGCCGTGAAGTTAGCCACCTCTGTTTTTAGAAGCCCAAAGTTAGCTTTGGAGAAGTTTTTCATGGTGGATACCTTTGTGTGTGTGTGGGGGGGGTTCCAAGGTGATTAATTTGTGGTCAGATCTAACCAGGGAGGAGTTGACTATTGGTGTAGAGCAATGGTCGCCCATGTTAGTAATGACCAGGTCAAGGATGTTGCTCCCTCTAGTGGGGGTAAGAACAAGCTGGTCCAGGGCATTGGAATTAATGAATTCCAGGAAATGTTGGGAAAGTGTATTTGTACATGAGTTGGGAGTTCGTGTCTGTGGATTCTTCTCTTTACAGTGTTTTCTGCCAGGTTCTTGGTTTTGTTTTACATGAGTAGTTTTCCCAGTTAATGGAGGGGTAGTTGAAGTCATCCAGTATGAGAGTGTTATGTTGGACCCTAATATTCTCCAGGGTGCTTAGGAATGTGGAGTGTGAGTCTTGGGACATGATTGTGGACCTATAGCAGGCTACGACCTGAATCACTGTCTTAACCAGTGTTAGTTGCACCTGTAGTATCTCAGATGCATTATATTGGATAACCAGTCTAGAGGTGTGCGCATCCTCAGTCCAAGTTCTGGGGCCGAAAGTTGTGGAATGAGTTATAGCCTGATAGTGCAAGGGTGCTTTCTGCTGCCTTGAATCAGGTCTCTGTTACAGCGCAGAGACCACATTATTATGCCTTTCAGTATACAGTCCTTCTGCCATTAGTATATCACAACCAACAGCAATATCTGTGACTATTTCCAATTCTGTTTTACAAAATCTACATTTGTCTGTTTCTCCCACATGTTCAACGGACTTTGTAAACTAGCATGTACATAGTCCACTATTTTGGGCGGCCAGTATTAATCTTTCGTCTTTTAGTTTGAATTCACCATTCCTGCGTTCAGTCCTGATAAACATGTTATTGTTCCAAGAGTTTTCTATACTTGCAAATATATTTATGCATTTTCCACATTTCTTGCCTTCTTATCTGATCCTTCACCTTATTATATTTCTTTTGTTTTTTGGAACATTCAGTTGCTGCCTGATTTTTATCTACTTCTGGATTGATTTCCATTCCTATGCGACACTAATATGCTTCTGCTAAACTAAGCAGAGAAGTCATCTTAGACTTATTCTCCTCATGTTTCCAAATTTTTCACTACATTTGGGTCTTGTGAGGTCAGCAGATACGTATGCAGTCCCACAATTGCAGATATACATATAATAAGTTTCTAGGAGGCCCATACCTCCCTCAGAATGAGGAATACATAGTCTTAGTATGCACTGATTTTAATAAATCATTTGATGAGCATGAAGCATGCTTCTTGTTTTCCTGTCTGACTTATCCAACACCTTTTGGGACAAGTCAATCACTCCAAAACTGCAAGTCAGGACAGGAAGAGCAAGTTGGTTTATAGCTTGGACTTTGTTCCTAGATGTCAATGCTGTTTCCAGTATTAATTTATGTCTTCTAAAATAGTTCTTACTAAGTTTTATTCACATTTGTTCATGTTTTATTGTTGATCCTTCATCAATTCCCAAATATTTATACACTCTCTTGCTCAAGTTCTTACATTCTTATCCCAAACTGATGATTTCTTGGTGCTGCAGTTTTACTGCTTTAAATGTTGCTTTTACACATTTATCAAGAACAAATGACATTCTTATATCATCTAAAAAAGTTTTGACCACTTGCAGTTGTGCTTTAAGTTCCTATTCTGATGAGCTATACAGTTTTAAATCATTTACAAAAAGAACATGGCAAGTCTTTACACCTTGTTATTTTCTAAGAGCCAACTTGTAGCCATGACCTAATCTGTTAAGTAGACAGCTTAATGGGTTAAGGGCAAGACAAAAGAGCAGCATTGACAGACAGTCACCATGGAATATCCCCTTTGAATTTTTATCCCTGGAATAATAATTTGTCCTTTATTATGACTTAACTGCAAAGTGGTTTGCCACTGTTTCATAGGCACTGTAATGTAATTGATCATTTAAGGTGTATCTTATACATTTTAAAGCACTCTTTTATCCATGAATGTGGGATGGATACTATCAAATGCTTTTCTGTAGTTTAGCCATACCATATTAGATTCTTCCTGTTTTTACAGTTCTCTATTATAACTGTATTTAACAACGAATGATTCAGATGATTTTCTTTTATTACCCCTTTGTTCTATTTCCATAATTTTATTTTCTTCTAAATGACTATAAACTCTGTCTGCATCATTTCCAGTATATAGTTTATACGTCATTGGAAGGCAAGTTATTGGTCTCTAGTTTTTGGGGTAGCTTGCAGGTTTGCTCTTAAGAAGGAGTATTGTTTTTCCTGTTGTTAACCAGGCTGGTGTCTGTTCAGGGTGAGCATATAAATAGTTCTTACTCATATCTAAACCTTCATGTAATGATGTTAATACTTTTAGCCAGAAGTTAGGTACTGCATCTGGCCCTGGGGGTTTTCCAGCTAGGAGCTTTTATTAACTTTGTTTCAGTCTCTCTGATTACTTTATCCCATTTTATATTCTGTACATTTGAACTTCTTATTCTTTCTATTAGTTCTTATAGGTTCATAGGTTCATAGGTAGATACTAGGCTATCGGCCCAAGGGTCTATGTAAGCCTAGCCAACAAGGTTCCCTAGCTTTTGCCACCCAAGAAAGTTATTTTCCTGTGCCCCTGTCGAGCAGAGCCAGGGAAGTGATCCCTGGGGTAAATTTCCTATTTCCCATCCACTCATCAAGATTTTTTTTGAAGAGTGCTAATGAGGAACTCTGCTTGACATAGATAGGTAGCTTGTTCCAGAGTATGGGAAGTCTCTGGGACATGAATTTATCTCTCCAGCATGTTCTGTTAATTGTGGTGACAAGGTTTAGGTCCCTAGAGCATGTAGCTCGGAGGAATTGGGATTTCTCTAGGTGTAGCATGTCCAACAGCTCTGGGTTTGACATAGCTTTGTATGTTATGCAGAGATCACCTCGGAGTAGGTGATATGCTAGGGAGTAGAGCTGGAGTTTTTTGAGATGGTCAGCATAGGGCATCTGTTTGAGTCCAGTAATCCTTTTTGTGGGGTACATCTGTGGCCTTTCCAGCTGTTGCAGATGTCTTGTGAGGTACATTCCAAAAGGGGTGTTGTACTCTATAATGTGCCTAATGTGAGCCGAGTAAAAGGGAGCAATGACCTCTTTTTTCCTGGATGGCACCCCTTTCATGATGAGGTGTGCCATTTAGAAAGATTTCCTGACTACTGTGGCGATGTGATTATCAAAGGAGTGACTACTGTCCACCTGAGTCCCAAGGTCTCTTATCACACATTCGGCATTAAGTAGACTACCACTTATGTGGCAGTTCATGGGTACAGAGTTTTTACCAAAGGGGAAGACAATGCACTTTTTGTCATTGAGCTTGAGGCCATGGCTCTGACACAAGGCATCTGTCTCGGTGAGGCCCCTCTGTAGGATGTCCATGTCATTTGGGGACTCTACTATGGTGGCTAATTTGCAGTCATCTGCTAACTTCATTAGCCAGAGACCTTCTGTGTTAGCCTGTACTTCATAGAAGTAGATACCAAACTGGAGAGGACCCAGGTCTGAACCCTGTGGTGCTACATTTCTCACTGGTTTAAAGTCAGATTTGGAGACTGCAACTTTTACAGTGTGGGTTCTGTCAGTGAGTCAGTTGGCAATGCATCTTGTGATGTAGGGATTTATACCCAGTTTAGTGAGTTTATCTAGAATTCCAGAATGGGGGAATGGTGTCAAAAGCCTTGGTGAGGTCAAGATATGTTTTTGTCTCCTTGCTGCAAGATTAAAGTGCCTTAACCTGAAACTACCGCGTGTTGATCATTTTGAAGTTATTTTTCCTTTGACAGATTGGTCCTTCGAGCCGGATCTCTCACTTCACCTCAGGTCAGATGGGCCAGGTGGCATGAAACCGTATGGGGAATAAACCACATTGGTTCTTCTGCTTTGAAAGACCTCTGACTGAATTGTCGTTCAAAAGAGGCCAGCCAGTTTTCTGATCTGCGACTGGAGGACGAGTCGGTAACAAATCAGAGACGGTCAATCACGGAGGCTCAGGTAAGGTGAGATCTACCTTTTTTTCTGTTTTAGATCAGAGATTTGATTGAAAATATCTGTCAGGAGATTTGTTTTATACAAGTCAGGGACAGAAAGATTGCAACCTTGTCATAGATCAGGGAAACAGAATAGGTAAGACAGTTATTCTAGATAAACTGTGGAACAGAAAATCTTGGTACCACATGAAAATAAGAAGGGTTACATAACATTTTTTTTTTAACAATCAGAACAATATGGGTAATAAGTGCACAAAAAGTTCCCAAAACCCACCACTAACCGAAGATGCAAAATATATGCAATCACAGCGTGCCGAATATTAGATACTATACAAAATGGGTTAATAAATATGAATTTAATGGCAAATTAGAAAAATCCTCACTTATTAAACTTGTCAAACAGCTTAAAGCTGACGCAAAAGGTCAGGTAAAAAAGCAACGTCAACTGGGGGTTCCTCAGGCACACAGGTGGATTGAGGAAGCAAACCGTAGGGAACAAAAAAGTAATAATTCAAAAGCTATGTTTCTAGATAAAGAAGACAATAATTTGGTAATAGCATCAGCCCCTCCACCCCCTCCGCTTCCTGCACCAGAATATGAAGCGAGTGGACAAGCTTGTACACCTCTGCTATACCCGGCTGTTACCGCAAAGCCAACACCGTATGTTAGAGATCCCATCGAGACTAGGTCTCGAACATGTAACTTAAGAGGAGATATTGAGTTATATGAAATAAATAAAAATTCAAGAGCTATGAGTGAAGAAGAGATATGTCCACTCATAGAAGTACCAAATCCGCAGGCAGGACAGGCAGGACAGGACCCAACTCTCCTAGTATATAGACCGTGGACACCGGAAGACATCCGGAAAGCCACAGAGGGAATTCCCCATCCAAAAGTTAATTTTAGAAAATTCTTGGAAGACTTACAGGGCATGAGGTTAAGTTATCATTTGAATGGAGAAGAAGTAGAAAAAGTAGTCAGACAAATCGTAGGTCCAGATTGGCACATGATCAGTGGCAACTGGAATCCCTGTGATGCAGAACATAAGCCACTCCCACATAGCAATGCAGAATTGGATAACAGAGTGAAAGGTCTAACAGACCGAATCTCTGAGAAATGGAAGCCTAGGGCAGACTGGACTTGCATTAATCAATGCATCCAACAGGAAGGTGAAACTGTTGTCAGATATTATGCTAGATTATTAGAGTGTTTTAATAACCATTGTGGAATGCAGGTACCTGAAGATCAAGCACATGATTCCCCATATGAGCAGCAATTAAATAATGCATTTTTGAAAGGCAGTATTTTGCCTATAAGCAGCTTTATTACAAAGCACATGGTAGACCATCATACAAGTTGATTACAGTCACTACTTGAATATGCTAGGCATGCTGAAAGGCATTTTAACAGTAAAAAGAAAAAGAAAGCCCAAGTATTTGCTGTAGAAGACAGAGCAGAAGTTTATGTAGTACAGTCTGGAAAAAAGGGCAAGAAAAATGCCCAGGGAAACAAACAATTTGATAAATGATCAGAAGAGTTTGAAGAGAGAAAGAAAAGGGGTGAATGTTTTAAATGCGGAAAAAAGGGACATTTAGCAAGGGATTGCAAGCAAAACAAGAAGGCAGCCGTGGAAGATAAGGAGGGTGAGGACTGACTATATGATAGTCAAGAATCATTAGAAGGGAATAACCAAGAAAAGACAAATGCAAATGTGATAGAGGGAGTAGAGAATGTGATAGAAGAAATAGAGGAAGTACAAGAAATCACCAATGGTGAAGAAAGTGAAATTTTAGACTTAGCATTATTGAGCCTAGAGCTCTATTTAGCAGACACAAAACCAGAAGTTACACTTTTGGTAGAGGGGAGGGAAGTTAAATTCCTGTTTGACTCAGGGGCTTCACGAACCCTGATACATCCTTCCAAACTACCAGAAAATTCAGAATCACTTGATTACATATTAGTGAAAGCAGCTAATGGGCAGCTGTATCGGGAGCCACTCTCCCACAACATAGCAATAACTGACCCTGTTTCAGGGATGACCCAGAAAAGCAAAACTGTTGTTTCTGCAAAATGCCCAGTGAACCTTTTGGGCTGAGATGTTATGCAGATATTTGGCATAGCAGTAGTACCGACTATGTAGGGTATGGAAACACAGTGACAAATGGATACTTTTGTGGTGCGACCGGGGGGTGAAACATTTTATTGGTACAGCCAGGACTTAGTTACAACTGGTCCAGGGGCAGTACCAAAGAACTGATGAATGTAGCCATCAGTAAGTCCCCCTCCCTTGACACTGATAAACAGCATTTGTTGCACTGTACTCTGTATTATTGTAGCACACCAGGACCTGATAAGGAATATGAGCAAGAACTGTTTAAAAACCATGCAAACCGATTAGTATTACGTAATCTGTACTGGGACACAGAAGGGAACAGTGTAGTCAGCTGTTCATTGCCCCAGGAATTCTTTGCACTCTATAAATCTAACCAATTACCACATGTTAGTTTAACCAAAGACAAGAATGTGAAATGAGCAGATCTTGGAGAAAAAAGTCACAAAGTGGGAGAAACAAACAGAGTTAGAATTGTCAGAACAGGGAATAGAGAAACAGAAGTTAAATTGGATAACGCAGACTCACCCAGCTGTACACTTGCAGTCTAGCGAGGACAGCTGATTAGCACTCTTACTAGAAGAGGAAGAAAAAGCTTTACGGAGCATACCAGAAACTCTCTGGTCAACAGGGAAATCAGATGTAGGACTAATTTGTACAGCAGGACCAGTTACTATTACGCCAAAATCAACATTCAGACCTCAAAAGAGACAGTATCCCTTAAGGAAGGATGTAGAAATAGGAATCAAACCTATAATAGCAGCTTTACTTAAGGAAGGAGTACTGATAGAATTTCCCGATTCACCATGTAACACGCCCTTATTTCCTGTTAGGAAAGCAAATGGAGAATGGCGTATGGTCCAAGACTTACAAGCTGTAAATGACGCAGTAATACCTAGAGCACCTATGGTGCCAGATCCACACACTCTATTGAATGATTTGAAGCCTCAACAGAAGTATTTCTCTGTGGTAGATATTAGCAATGCGTTCTTTTCGATACCGATACACCCTGACAGCCGACATTGGTTTGCATTCACATTTCAGGGGAAAAGGTATACATACACACGATTACCATAGGGGTATTGTGAAATCCCAACATTATTTGCACAAGAGATGGCAAGCAACTTGGCAGGATTTAGCCCACCAAAAGGCAGCCAAATTTTATTTTATATAGACGACATCTTGCTGGCAGCCCCCACCCAGCAAGAATGTAAAGAAGATACCATAGCATTACTAGAATTTTTAGCCACACAAGGACATAAAGTAAACAAAAACAAATTGCAGCTTTGGAGAAAGCAGGTTAAATACCTGGGATATGTAATATCCAAAGAAGGCAGAACATTAGATGAAGATAGAAAAATAGCAATTTTGCAAGCACCCAAACTGACTACCAAGAAGGAAATGATGTCCTTCCTGGGGACGACTAATTTCTGTCGGAGTTGGATTACAAACTATGCCTTGGAGTCTGCTCCACTGACCAACTTGATATACAAGAAGCCTATGGCAGTACAAGATTTATTACAATGGACACCAGAAGCAATTTCAGCTTTCTGCAAACTGAAACAACTGATAGCATCCTCATTAGTTTTAGGATTATCAAACTATCATAAATGTTTTTTCCAAACTGTAGATTGTAAATAAGGTTACATGACATCAGTGTTAACACAGCAGCATGGGGATAAGCAACGCCCCATAGCTTATTATTCATCACAGCTTGACCCAGTGGCGTGATCCCTGCCCCACTGTGTACAAGCAGTAGTTGCAGCTGCAATGGCAGTACAGGCTTCGGCCTCAGTAGTGTTGTTCCACCCTCTCACATTGAGAGTGCCTCATGCAGTCGCAATTATTTTACTGCAAGAAAAAGTAGCATATCTTTCTCCTGCTAGACATCTTTCCTGTATGACTATACTCCTGAGCCAACCTCATATGACAATTGAATGATGTACAAATTTAAACCCATCTACCTTGCTCCCGACCCCTGTGGATGGCACACCACACAGCTGCCTGCAGAAAATTGAGCAAAAGACATTGCCTAGGAAAGAACTAACGGATGTTCCCTTGGATGATGCCGAGGTGACATATTACGTGGACGGCTCATGCTGAAGGGGTCCTACAGGACAGAATCTAGTAGGGTATGCAGTAGTTTCTGATACTGAGATTTTAGAAGCAAAGTCTTTACCACACAACCTATCTGCACAAGCAGTAGAATTGATTGCTTTGACAAGGGCATGTACCTTGGCAAAGGGTAAATGTGTGAACATTTTTACTGACAGCCAGTATTCTTTTTCTACTGTACATGTTTTTGCACAACAGTGGAAAAATAGAGGAATGATAACATCTACTGGTAAACCGATTAATCATGCGCAATTTATTTTAGATTTGTTAGAATCTATTCAGTTACCTCAGAAAGTAGCTATTTGTAAATGTGTAGCTCATACCAAGCAACAAGATAGGATTTCAAAAGGTAATGCGAGAGCTGATATAGCTGCAAAACAGGCAGCTTCAGCTTCAGAAGTATTTCTTTTGAGTGAGGAATTACAACCTTCTGAGATTTTAGATTTAGAAATGTTAAAAACAATGCAGACACTTACTACAAATGTAGAAAAACAGAAATGGATAAAATGAGGAGCAATTCTTGAGAAAGGGCTGTACATCTCCAAAGAAGGAAAATCAATTTTGCCATCTAACTTGTTTAGATATGTAGCTTTGTTGAGCCATGGGCAGTGCCATGTCTCAACAGGGGGTGGTGGTACAGTTAGTGAACTGAGTGTTCACTGCATATGGATTTACAAACTACACAAAACATTTTTGTGCAGCATGCCATGTTTGTAACAGGCATCATGCACAAGGGGCATTGAAGCCTAAGCAAGGGAGTTTCCCAACACCACCGTACCCGTTCCATGCTATCTGTATGGATTTCATAGAACTAAACAAATGTGAAAATAAGAAATATTGTCTTGTCATTATAGATATGTTTTCCAAATGGGTGGAAGCTTTTCTGACCAAAAATCCAGATGTAGCTACTGTTGCAAAAGTCCTTGTTAAAGAAATTATTCCTAGATTTGGCATACTGGAAAAGATCTACAGTGACAATGGCACACAATTTGTAAATCAAACCATACAACAGTTGAGTCGATATTTCGGAATTTCCTTAAAGAACCATTGTGCATACCACCCCCAATCCACAGGATTAGTAGAGAGGCATAATGGGGTTTTGAAAAACAAACTTAGGAAATTGATTAGTGAGACACAGAAGAACTGGGTGTACTGCCTGCCTCTGGCACTGTTGAGCATGAGAACTCTTCCACATGCAAAGGGGTTAACTCCTTTTGAAATACTGTTTGGGAGGGCATATTATATACCTCAGTGGAAACCTCTCATGCCTGCAGACCAGGAGGCTGACAGTTCACTTGCAGAGTATATGAGATGACTTTTAAGTAATAAACAACTTTTGCAGTTAAATTATGTTTCAGATAAAGAACAAACCAGACCATCAGAAGCAGCAGTAGTCCCAGGCATGTGGGTCTGGGTGAAAGTTATCAACAGAAGGAACTGGACCACACCGAAGTGGGAAGGGCCATACCAAGTGGTACTGTCAACACCCACTGCAGTCAAGATCGCAAAGCGGGCATCCTGGATTCATCTGACACACTGTAAATTGGTTAAAGACTTTGAACTGGACAAAAAACTTGTTACTGTTACACAAGAACAAAATGACCAAATACTGAGCAAATAGAAATGCTGAACAACCTCAGAAGTAATGCATGATCATTCTGTTGGCCATACTGATAACATTAATCTTTTTGTTGTGGCCTTTCCTTTTTCCAACCACACGAGCTGAACTGAATAAACGTGAATCATTCATAGACTGGCATCCAAACTTTAACACGTACCAAGCAATTAAATATGTGTATGCTGAAACTTTTAATGTTTCGAATTGCTGGATCTGCACAGCTATACCGACAGCATACGGGGGATTATTAATGACTGCTGTCCCCCTAGGGGTCAATGAGACCTGGAAAATTTTGCTTTTTGATACTACAACTGTAAAATCACAAGACAAAATAGCATTGTACCTGCCTGTTACACAAAAGGGAATTGTATGTTTTTACAAAAATGATACTGTTCAGGTAGGTTGGAGTAATTGTAATGTGACTATTCCTTACAAATGTTATACCAAAGCCAATAATGCAGGTTATATCTGTGATGCAAACTATGACTCATATCTTGAGTCGATTCATAAGACTATTGATGAGATACAGCATAATCCTGTTCTTTTAAAACAACTATCTATTATTGATAAGAAAATGTTTCATGCAGGGCAAGTGTATATTAATATTAAAGTAGAGAATTGCTATTTTGTTTGTGGGAAAAAGGCATACAAATGGTTACCTGAGAACTGGTCCGGCAGTTGTTTTTTGGGTTACCTGGTTCCGGCCATATGACACACTGCAGTTTTGCCTCAGGGAAGAATTCAAAATGTCAGACAGGTCACCAAGAAAACCAGAAATCCAATCAGAAGGCCTGAAAATCCAGTGGGACGAATCAAAGCAGGCTGGAGAAACCATAATTCCATAAAAAACAAAGACAAACCGACACACATGGACTTCAGTGACACTATTATATTGTGGGCAGGTATAGCCCCTGCATATGGCGCAGTGAAATCAATTTGGGAGCTGAGAAAACTGTCCAAACTTCTTGAAGTAATGAGTAATGCAACTTTTTCTGCTCTCGAGTTAATGACTGATGAACTAAATGCTATGAGAACTGTGGTGCTTCAAAACCGCATGGCTCTTAACTTCACCCTAGTGGCAAAAGGTGGTACGTGCACTTTATTAAAAGAGGAGTGCTGTTCGTATATTCCTGACAACCAGCATGAGATAAATGACCATCTTGAGGTGATTCAGCAAGTCGACCATGACCAAACTAGGCCCAAACCCACTGATGGACTTTTTCCAGAATTTGTTTGGGGGGGTGGGGTAGCAACTTAATGAACGTCCTGATTGCCATTTGTGTGGGATTACTCCTATTAGGAGTGTGTGTTTGTTGTGGTATTCCCTGCATGAAAAGATTGATCAAAGATTTTAAAGACATGTCAGTTTCTGAGACTTTATATCAAAGTACTGAAATTGAAGAACTGCTGAAAAATGAAACACTTTCATAAGTTTAAACTGAATGACTCTCTTAACTGCAAATTCTGAGTAGAAAGAGGATAGGAGAAGAAGCAATTGTTTTTGCTTTTGAAAATAGAATAAAAAGTATTAACAGGGGGGGAAATGTTAGAAAAATATGTATTAATGTATATGTTTAGTGCTTATTAGTAGCTAAAAGGGTTAACACATTGCATTCTTTTTTATGTACAGCTCAATTCTGTATGAGATTATAAGATGCTTTTTCAAACTGCAGTATGCTTTCTGAAATTGCAAGATGCTCTCTGACCTAGTATTTGCTAGCACAGCAAAATTCATGTTTATGCCTTTTGGAAATGTATTGAGAAGCAGGTGATTATCTGCTAGGTCAGGAAAATTAATGAATAGTGAATGAATAGAACAATACTGTTTTCTATAATGTGATTGAATATGAACAATCAGCCCTGTTCGTGTTATGAGAACATGCACAGCTGTGGAAAAGAAGAGATACATCAGACAAAAGACTGCTTGAAGAAATGAACTGTAATCTGTACTTGCTTTGTGCTCGAATTAGCCATAGTACCTTGAATGGTAACATTGCATAGTGAGAAGTCGTATCTGACCGGTGGTCATCAAGGCCACGTTGTTGTTCTTAGGAAGATTTTTTTGTAAACTTGATATGCCAGCAGAAAATCATGGACAAACAGCTGCTGAGAAATAATATTGAAAGAACTTGTGATTTATTACGTCAGCTTAGTAAGCAATGCCTTGTAAGAAATGTATTAAAATAGTTTCACTTCCTGATTTTAGTTAGACAAACTCTGTATTAGCATGTTTTTGTCTCCTTGCTGCAAGATTAAAGTGCCTTAACCTGAACCTGCCGTGTGTTGATCATTTTGAAGTTATTTTTCCTTTGACAATGGGTGTTGTGAAGTTCTCCACTTCTGTCTTGAGAAGCATGAAGTTGGCTTTGGAGAAATTTTTCACAGCGGTTTCCTTAATGGGGGATGGGGGCAGGATGTGGATATATATGGTGATTAGCTTATGGTTGGATCTGAGCAACGAGGAGTTGACTTTAGGTGTGGAACACCGGTCACTCATGTTGGTAATGACTAGGTCTAGGATATTGTTGCCCCTGTGGAATTTCCGAATTCTAGACAGTGTTGAGTGAAGGAGTTGGTACATGAGTAGTTCTCCCAGCTAATGGTGGGGGTAGTTGAAATTGGCCATTATTAGGGTGTTTGGTTGAACAGTAATATTTTCCAATATATCAAGAAAAGAGGAGTGGGAATCCTGGAGCATGGTGAGGGATTTGTAGCAAGCTACAATTTGGATTGCAGTTTTGCCCAGAGTTAGTTGCACTTGGATAATCTCAGATGCATTATTTTGGGCAACTAGCCTTGAGGTGTGGATATCCTTAATGAATATGGACACACCTCCGCCTTTGGTGTTCCAGTCCAGGTTAGATGAATGAAAGGTGTGGTATGAGTTATAGCCTGGTAATGCTGGGGTGCTCTCTGGAGCCTTGAACCAGGTCTCAGTCACTGCACAGGTATTAATGTTCTCCATTTTAAGGAGTGCCGCGAGTAAGTGCATTTTGAGGTTTAGACTTCTAGCATTGAGTAGCATTACCCTCAGTTTTTGCTTTCTTCTATTCATTTAGCATATTTGTTATACAACACAGGATCTTCACTGATATTTCTCCAAAATGTATCTATTTCTTCTTTTTTTGGTGGTGTTTTATTTAGTTTTGCCTTGTTTCCCAATTCTCTATTAAACTTTTTTGAGTCATCAATAAATTGCTTATTTTGCACTTTCCTTTATATTTGTCTGCATAGTGCCTGTGCTGATATTTTTAGTTTGTTATTTGTGATAGTGCACGATAGATCCTGATCCGTTATAATACTGCTCATTGCTTTTATCACATCTATCTTTCTGAGTATTTTTGTTGATCTATTCCCTCTTCTATACTCTTCTAACAGTGACACTTCTTGCCTTAACTGCTTTATAGTTTTCTCTATTCAATACTTCCATGATGGCATTTGATTTCTCTCCTTCCTTTCCCTTACTACCCCATGTTTTTGTGGTAAGAGTTTATCTGTTATTAATTTAGCTGCACAGTAATATATCCTGTTTACTTCTGTTATATCACATGAATCTCTATGGACAGTCCTAATTACTGTGTTCATTTGTTTTATCAGACTTCTAACTTTTGGGGTTTTATTGACTTTCTGTAGTCTATATCTTTCATTGATCTTAATATGTTTGTCCATCTCTATTAAATCTAGCAACTCTTCTCTTAGATCATTTTCTTCTAAACTGAGGGACATTCTTTGTTCTCCATTTCCTGTGGGCATTCTATATAAAGTTCCAGAGCGTCTTCCTGTGCTATATTCTCTTCAATTTCATCCTGTGTAATCCATTCCTCTTTCATATGGGAACTCACTGGCCTATCACTCCACAACACTGACTGCGTCAGAGTTGCCACAGTTTCTTGTTCCTTCCCTTGCTGTGCAACTCCAACTGAATGTTTACACTGATTTTGTATGGAAGGTTCCAAAGTATCTTTATATGGTAACTGATCAGATGTTTCCTGTTCCAGTGGTTTCTCCTTAGTTTGGGGATCCATTGCTCTAGCCTGCTGTGATGTTATCTGAGTTCAATTTTCTACACTAAATCCTTCACTTCATAGGTAATCCATAACCTCAGTTTCTATTTCTTTAAGTTCTCCAGTAATAATCTGCTTTTCTACTTTCCCTCTTTGTTTTCTTATTTTTTGTGTTGTAAAATTGTCCACGTCTGCATGCCTTTGCCTACATTTCTCTTCAAATATCTTTGGTGCTACTCTTTTTGTATTGATTAGTTTTACTTTCTCCTTTGCATAAATATTGCATCATATTAAATCTTTTTCTTTCCCATGTCCATATTTCTTCTTCAGATGTTTCCTGCTCCTTCTGTTTCTCCTTACTTTGGGGACTTGTTCCATCTTGCTGTGATATATCCTGTGTTAGACTTTCAACACTAAATCCTTCACTTCACAAATATTACATAAATTCAACTTCTACTTATTTTAACTTCTAGTTTACTAATCTTCTGTTCGGAATTCCCTCTCTGTGATCTTATTTTATTGTTGTGAAATTTTCCATATCTGGATGCCTTGTCTGTATTTTTCTTTGAATATCCTTGGGGCTGCCTTTTTATGTTGATTAATTTGCAGGATATCACATCTCTCTTTCTTTCCCATGTCCATATTTCTGTTTTATATATTTCAAAAGTTTCAAGTTTTTGTTCTTTGTATTTCTGCACTTCCTCGGTTACTTATTTATTCAAACAGTCTAAGGTTAATTGGTCTATAAAATGTTTTTCTTAAATTTGTTGTATTAATAAGCACTATTTTTTATTTGAAACTTTTGACAGTTTTTTTGTGGAATTATTTTTCTTTCCTCTAATTTCTGCTGTCTTAATTTCTGGGAAAAGATGACTTCCAAAGCTGAGGTTCTAAAACTAATGCAGACCTAGGATAGACCTTTATGACTGGGTGCTACATCCAGGGATCATCCAGGAAATTGTCCATCTGTGGGCAGCTCTCCAAGTAGATCTGTGTGTATCCTATCTGAACAGACAACTTCATTTTTTTTCCTGAACACCTTGCATAAAAGTCAGAAAAATATGAATGTTCTTTCCTATAGGCAGGAATGCTCCTCTCAGCTTTTCTCCTCTTGCCTCTGACTTACAAATTAAGTTTAAGAAGTACTTGCCAAAGATGCTTCTGGTAATTCCCTTTTGGTACAGATACCATTTGTTCTCCCTTCCCATGCATCTGGCCAAGGGCAATTACCAAAACCCTCCTCACAGAGTGGACTTTCACAGGACATGGGATTTCTAATCCAACCCCAACATTTAAAAACCTCTATCTGACAGTATTGATGATAGATGTTTGAGCCCATGTAGGCAACTTTTCAGAAAGGATGTGGAGCAAGTACATATTGATGGTGGCTAGAAAATCTGCTACTAGAAAATCATACTTAGCCTAATGGAAATGATTTTCAAACTGATACCATAAAGGACAGGAAGATCCATCCTAAATTGGTGTACCTATGGTTCTTAAGTACCTGTGTAAATTGCTGAACTCATGTGTAAGGTACACTTCTATAAAGATACACCTTTTGGCTATTTTTGCCTGTCAGCCTTTGGATCACCTTTTCCTTTTTATTCCAAATTAAATAACATTTTAAAGGGATTTTGCATATTAGGTTACCTAGAATACAAGTTGTCCCTCCTTGGGATTATAACTTTGTTTTGGAAAAGCTAATGATCTCCCCTTTTGAACCTGCAGCCACTGTTTTTTTTTAAAGTTTTGACTTGGAAGACTGTTTTGCTTATTGCTATTTTTTTAGCAAAAGGGGTATCTGAATTGCAGTCCTTTATTTCCCCAAAGTTTGTTTCTGAGTTTACTTTTAATCAGATCTATCATGAACATCAAAAGAGAGAAGAAAGAAATCTGCATATTTTAGATGTTCATAAACAACCAAGATTTTAAATAGACAGGACTAAATATGTTAGAAAAATCTGAACAACATTTTGCCTTCATTGATAGCAAAAGGAAAGGGGAGGTAGTTTCTATACAAACCATTTTTAGATAGCTAACAAATGGTCTTTAAATAGCTGTTTCTGGCTATCAAATTTTGCCCTGCCCCCCCCCCAAAAAAAAATCAGAGCTCACTCTACCAAAGATATGACTACTTTAGAGGCTCTCTGGAAAGAGGATGACTCTAGGGGTGGTATTCATAGTGTTGCACGTAAGCAAAATGCAAACTGCACTGTCTGCTCATTAGCATAACTAATGTACAATTCATAGAGGCTATTTATGCCTGCACTCAATACCTTGAATAAACTTATAACTGAAGAATTAATGAGATGCTAATGAGATATTATTTAGAACATGTTATGCTAATATGTCCACTTCCTGTCTGTTCGCAATTCATAGTTGTTCTTTGACATGTTCTCATATGTGTTATAAAATGTGGAATTGTGCTTTTTTATCCACTTTGCATTTGGTGAAGATGCTTACTTTGCTGCTAGCATGTTTGTTTCATGGTATAAGATGCTTGCCTTGGTTGAGCCAAAACCGCAGGCTCCCAGTGGTGCTTGTTGGTGAAGAAGGCAAAGGTACAGTCAAAGAATTACTCATTACAATTTTAATAATCAGGAAATTCTTGGCGGGTTTACAGTTGACAGGGACATTTTAAGGGCTTTAGCATATGTAAGTGGAGGGATGTGTAGATTTCCTGTCCCTCTGGATACAAAGCATGTATAGCTTTCACTATACGTACTATGGAGACTATTCCAGAGACAGGCTGCAGACATTTGTATTTTTCAGGCTTCTGCCTAGAAGATACTTCAAACGTTCCTGAATGTATTCTTGACAAGTGTGCATCAGTACGTCTGTTTCTAGTGTCACCTCAGGACTGACCTTGAACCATGCATGACTTTTTTGAGGTGGCATGTTTTCCTGAGGTGCCTGGTGCAAGAGATTGCATTCATTTTGCCATTAGGGCCACATCAGGTCCAAGGGTAGGGCAGAACCACAATAGGGATGGCTACCATTCCATCCACTGCTAGGTAGGGTGTGATACATGGGGGTGCCTCACCAACATCCTAGCAGTGCCCGTAATTCCCATATCTGGCACACAAGATCACTCTAGCATGGATTTTTTCATGAAGGACGGCCCATGGTCTCTTTGCTGGTAAGTGGAAAAATAAATTTTAGTCATCCAATATTTCTAAAATGTTTTGCTTATTATTAAACTATCCTTTCTTTGTTTTGTCACTCACACCTAATTTCTTCCCTTCTTATGTTTTTCAGGTGATCTATGCTATCCCCTAGAACCCTGATCGATGACCCTGTGAGGAATCAAACAGGAGCTGCACAGGAATATTATAACAGCACCCTGTCACAGACAACAATTATAATTGACGGAGTATTTGGCCTGCTTAAAGCCCATAGCCACTCCATGGATATATCTGGGGGTGCTCTTCAGTATGACCCCATTACTGCATGCAGGATGTTTACCATGTACTGCATTCTGCACAATATAATCATGAGCCAGTCTCATGGTGAAATAAATCATGATGTCATTGCAGTTCTCCCTGCAGATCCTACCATGATGATGATAGTGTTGGTGACCAGCCAGCACCAGTAGTAAGGGACTCCAGTCTTGTGCACAGCATACAGGTGTGCAGGGAAACAGGTGGCATCTACTCCAGAACTATGTACCATGACATTCAGGTTAGTGTTTTCTCATTATAAAAAACACACAGAGTATAACTGGTGGATACAGTACTATGTAAGGATGGGTCTAGATTCAGACATTAAATTGTTTCCTTGAACAGCTATTAATCAAAGGTTAGCCATTGAACGTGACTTTTATCAAATGGGCATACCTTCGAAAATACAATCATCAAATGGCCATAGTTGGCCAACATAAAGGAAGCCCAAGGTACTACTTATTTACCTGTAACTTAGCTATAAAAAAACTTACCCATTCCCCAATTTAGTGCAGCCTTGGAGTTGGTAAATATAATTAGCAGGAGATGTGGGGGGTGCAGCCCCACACATAAGTAGTTCCCAGTATTAAACAAATCCCTTTGTTGTGGGGAGGTTGTGCCCCCACACCATTGCTAATTATATATACCAACTCCGAGGTCACAATAAATTGGGGAAAGGGCAGTTTTTGTTTCAGCTAAATTACTAGTAAGTAAGTAGTACCTCATGGTTCCTTTTTTGTTGACCAGCTATGGCCATTCGATTATTGTATTTTCAAAGACATGCCCATTCAGTAAAAGTAACATTCGATAAATAGCTGTTCGATGTAAGATTAATTCAGAGGTTGAACACAGACCCATATGGGCTATGATGTGCAGTGCATAGGCCATTGCACTATTCATAAGCTTGTCCTTCTTATGTCACATATCACATATCCATATATTGTTTAAATACAGTTGCATCATTATATATATCATTCTAGCCTCTAAATAACCCATAAACAGGTCAGCATATATGGGTGCAGAATTTGTGCCCATAGCAGTACACATCATGTGGCGAAGATACCTAGACGATTGTTGGTGTGTCTGGGTGGGGACTATAGAAAAATGGTATGAGTTTACGACTTATTTGAATAATAATAGTTTTGGAATTCAATTTACAAGCAAGGTAGAGCAGTTTAATATTGATTTCCTGGACGTTAATGTTACTAAATTGATTGATGGAACAATGGTAACAAGTATGTACAGAAAACCTTTTTCAAAGAACTCGATACTGGAAGCTAAGAGTTGCCACCCTGTACACATTACAAAAAATGAACCTAAAGCACAATTTGTCAGGTTAAAACACCTTTGTAGTAGACAACAAGATTATGAAAAAGAAGCAGAAGATATGCAAAATAGATTTGTATATAGGGGATATGACAATAGACTAGTATCTATTGCCCATGAATAAGATAAATTACAGGATAGAAGTAAGTTATTAACTGTAGATGATTTGAAAAAAGCAAAGACTACTGATAAATTGAGATTTATCACTACACATGGTACTAACACACTCCATATAAAACAGATTGTTGAAAAGCATTGGCCCATTTTAAGAAATGACCCCTTCTTTGAGCAAATAGTAGATGACCATTGTAATTTTGGTTATTGAAGGGGGAAAAATTTGGGTGAATATTTCAACAAACATAAAAAAGTTCCTTTATGGGTAAGATGACAGAAAGGGAATGTATGAAAGGTAGTACATTCTGTGGGAATTGTGTGTTCTGTAAAGTAGTGTCTAAAACAAAATCTTTTACTTCTATCAATACCACTAGGGTATATGATATTGGGGCTTTTATCACGTGCAATAGTGACTGGATTATTTATATGGCAGTATGTTAATGTGGTGCTTTTTACATTGGACAGACATGTAGACCCTTTAAACACAGGATGGCCCTACACATAAGTGATATAAATTGTAAGATAACTTGTAGTGCTTTATATAAACATTATTTAGATCATATGGGAGCACATTTCATCTTTGCAGGGATTAATAAAGTGTTGGGTGATAACATCACCACAACAAAAAAAACATAAAATACTAAATTCAAAAGAAAAAATGTGGACACTAAAGTTAGGAGCTCTTTATAAACCAGGATTAAATGAACATTTGTAAAGAAATCTGTATAAACACTGCTAATGTAATATTTTCATTTTTTTGGATATTTACATACTCTTTTTAGGGATATTTTTATTGTTTATTTTTTTTTAGTTAATATATTTGAGTTAATACATTAGTTAAAATATATATAGATATTTTTCAGGCTAATACATTTCTTGAATGTACTTTGTATACAGAGATGCTATCAGTGTTATGTATTCTGTTACATGTTCAACGTATATTATAAAGTGTAATATAGGGGTCTGTCACTTTAACATAGAGCGTGGAGAGCAGAAGACGTATATTTACATGCTCTACAAGGGAATTCGGGTAATTAAGCACTGATGATGCCTATTGGGTAAAACCGGTTTGCTGTGGTGTTGTGGCTGTCTGAAGCCATGGAAACATTGGATTAATAAATCTTTTGAAGAATATGTGGTCAAACTTTTATTGCTCAAAATGATGATTTTTACTGTACTGCGAGCTAGTGCTGGGTGTTGTTGAAAGTTTTACATATATATATATATATATATATATATATATATATATATATATATATATATATATATATATATATATATATAAATATATATATATATATATATATATATATATATGGTTTACCATCATATGCACATGGATTTACTATTCTTCTCTGCAGGATTAGCATAGTCCTGCATGGAGGCGGCCGTTTAGGAGCAGGACGGCAGCACGCCATGCATAGTAATGAGGCGCCCTGCCTGAGCTCCTAGTCTTACATGGACTATGTAAGAGTGCAGGGGGCATGTCTAAGAGCAGAGCTCCCAGAATATACGCCCCCACAATGAAGAACTGCAGAAAGGGGTCAGAAATGAGCGAGACTGCTCATAGGTGTCCACATATCCCCACCAACAGTCCCCCTTATGTACAACAGCAACAGTATGTTGTTGTTGTTGTTTGTCTTTTGGCATTTCCCAGTTAGGAGTCGCCACAGCGGAACTCTGGTCTGCTAATGATTGGCAGTAGGTTTCTACGGTGCCGAGTTGCCACCTCAATGCCCAACCTTCAACAAAAGCACGCCCATTCACGTATGTCTTTCGGACCGACACTTGACTGCGGGGAGGACATGCAGACTCCACATAGAAGGCACTCCCCGCACTCCAGTAGAGAATTGAACGGGAGAACCTCTTGCTGTGAGGCAACAATGTAATTTACAAACCCTTTATTTTTTTTTTTTATAAAAATCCGATTAAAGCTAACCATAGGTGCGTGGGTGTCCCCATCGCTTAGCTACAGTTAATGCAGCTTAAATGGCTGAAGAGGATAACAAGGAAGATATATGCAAATGAATTAACATGGCAATAGTGTAGTGGGTAGAGTATTCATTTTACGAGCAGGCATTTCCGGTTCGAGTCCCACTGCAGCACATTCCATTTTCCAAGGCAAAGCACGTTATGATCAATATTTATGTTGCAAAACCCACTAAATATTTTTATGAACTGGAGTACTGCAGTAAAAGCACATGTGGGGTGTCAGTGTCATAATGAATAAAGCACTAGTAAGCAGGTTTAAGCACCAATAAGCAGTAGTAAGCATATTTAGGCAGTAGTAAGTGAGTTTAACCTCGTTTGGGTGGTGTTAAGCAATGCCTACACTCATTAAGCAATTCTGAAGCTAACTCTCTGTAAGCAGATGTAACTGCAGGTTAGCAGTGCTTATCGTCATGTAAATCCATGCAAACTTGCTTACAAATGCTCAAAAGTGCCGTAATCACTCAGTATCCAATGGCTCTTGTTCTGCCCATCAACAAAATAAACAGCTATGCAGGTCTCGAACCCAGGACACTATACACCATACTCACAGTAGTTAACCACTAAGCCATCACAGAAGTACAGAAAAACGAGGTATCAGCAAACAAGTCTTCGGCATAGTAAAATCAAACTGAACCTGTGAAAGGAATCAGTATACAGACATATGTGCCTTAACCCACTACATAACATAAATATGTGAACTGGAGTACAGCAGTAAGGCCAGAAGTCAGGTGTAATTGTAATAGAGTGTTGAAGTTCCCAATAAAACACAAGGTCCCCATACAGTGTATGTACATATGAATTATGGATACCAGGCATACATATAAGGTGTAATGAATAATAACTCAATGTGAAAAAGGAATTATAATGCAAAGTCTAATGTAAGCAACGCTAAGTACTGCACAGGTCAGCTTAGGAGGTGTAAGCAATGTGTAGGCCAGCTAACTCAATGTGCCCAGTGTTATATCCCTTTAAATAATGCTAACCCTAGGTAAGCAGGTTTGCTCATAGCTTAGCCTTATCAAAACCGGCCAATCACGGAAAAGTGCAGGAAATCGGCCCTACTTAAACCAAGAGGCAGGAATACATCTCATAACTGGCTGTAGCTTCCCCTTGCAGGAACAATGGCAGTAAGGAGAGAAGGTGTGCGCTTCGGGCGCAGCTCTGGTGCATCCAGGAGTCCAAGGTCATGGCAGGACTCCTTGTCAAAGAGCATGATCAGAGACTGCTTCAGGGCCAGTACCAGGGCTCCCGATATAAGGTAGAGGCATGGGACTGTCTCGCCCATGACCTCACCAGTGCCACTGGCATACGCTGAACTGGTGAGCAGGTCAGGCATCACTATGCCAACCTGAAGCAGCGTAAGGGGGACCTCTTGGAGGAGTGGC
Organism: Protopterus annectens; assembly: GCF_019279795.1. NCBI lineage: Eukaryota > Metazoa > Chordata > Ceratodontiformes > Protopteridae > Protopterus > Protopterus annectens. Next base: position 1,185,764,250 of record NC_056731.1, on the reverse strand, counting down.
TCCAAGAGGCTAGAGTGGCAGGGGATGTTCCAGTCATGTGTAAGTATCACCCAACTATGTGTGTAATAATTGCCAGCTCAGGTATATCATGGATAGGTATGGCTAAATATTCCTCTTATGTCCCCCACAGCTGCAATGAAGTGGGCTGCGAACCAGGAGGCCCATGTCAGTTGCCTGGCGAGGTTGCAATGCGAAGCAGGTCAGTAATACTCATGCAATTACTGTCATAGGAAATAAAACTAAAGGTAGTAGTTAATTAATTGCCTGTATAAAATCTGTTCAGTTCAAGGCAAGCACTGCATACACTAGAGATTATGGCAGGAAGAGTCTCATATCGTTTGTATGTCAATAAAAGTGTAATAGCCTGACAATAAAGGTCTAACTGCTGGAGTGCATGTGTATACTCTGGTATCATATGGTAATGTAGATTAGCAATCATGTAATAGTACTGTAGTATTAAGCACTGTTACTCACACTGTGCACCATAAATTGAATGTGTAGGAATGCCTGTATATGACAGGTGTAATCCCCAGAGGCGATTTAGTACAACTGAGATACACACAGACAGAAAACAGGGAAAATGCAGACAACAAAACACGAATAGCACATGCAACTGAGATGTGAATTGCTGTTTTTTTTTTAGCACACACAGCCATTCTTTGAATTCTGCCAGTGGTAGTACTCTGCATGCAGAATCATACCACACAACTGTACAGAAATGTCCAGAATGTTCAGTAAAGTGATCCATATCTGTTGCCTATCAACCTGTCCCCCTGGGAAATCAGTGGGATGATCACAGACGTATAGGCAGCAAACAGGAAATACAACTGATTGACACACATCTATGAGAACAAAGATGGCACACTAGCAACTCCATAATACCATATGAGACTAAGAAGCCACATATGTCCCAATTACACCTCAACTTGTCAAGATGTGGTCAGAGGGTGTACAGTAACAGATTGAGATGTATGTGCATAATAGTAATGTGGAATCTGGTACTGTCTGTGAGAACATTCAGGTAGTACTAATAAACATTTCTCCCACAGGTCTGTCAGATACCAACACTGTGCCCAGAAATACAAGAATAATACCCAGTACTGGTACTGTTTACATTGGTATTGTATGGCAGTACGACGGATGCAGTTTCTCTGAATAATGAGGTATTACACTGTCACTGTCACCCACACTGTCCTACAACATATAACCACCTAGAAAATCTGTATAAAAGTGTTGGAATACAAGCTCAAAATGCAAAATCACAGGGCATTAATAAGACAGAAAGCAGATAGGAGATATACAGCAATATCTATATAGCAGACACAACTGTGATGGACAGTGTTTAAGTTGTAGCAGATACAGCAATGGTCTGAATCCTGGGAGTGGATGTAGGCTGCATACAGAATCATACCCCACAACTGTAGAGATAAGGCCAGAATGTCCAGTATATAGGCCCATATCTGCTGCCTGTCCCCCTGGTAAGTTCATAGGTTCATAGGCTGGTACTAGGCTATCGGCCCTAGGGCCTATACAAGCCTAGCCATAACAATTCCCTGGATATTTCTTCCCATAATATTTACTTCTCTGGACCCCTGTCTAGCAGGACGACTGACATGATCCCCAGGGAGAATTTCCTATCTCCCATCCAATCATCAAGGTTCTTTTTGAAGAGGGCCAACTCTGCTTGACATGTATGGGCAGTCTATTCCAGAGTATGGGGAGTCTCTGGGTCAGGAACCTATCCCTCCAGCATGTTTTGTTCATTGTGATGGCAAGGTTTAGATCCCTGGAGCGTGTGGCTCTGAGGGATTGGGATTTCTTTAAGTGGAGCATGTCCAACAGCTCAGGATTTGACATGGCCTTGTATGTTAAGCAGAGATCGCCTCTGAGTAGACAATATGCCACAGAGTATAACTGGAGTTTTTTTTAGACAGTCAGCATAGGGCATCTTCTTTAGGCCTGTGATTCTTTTAGTGAGGTATTTCTGTGGCCTGTCCAGTTGTTGCAGATGTCTTGTGAGGTGCATACCAAACAGGGCATTATACTCTATAATGGGTCTAATAAGGGATAAGTACAGTGGGACAATGACCTCCTTTTTTCTGGATGAAAAGCCCTTAGTGATGAGGTGTGCCACATAGAAGGATTTCCTGACTGTTGTGGCGATGTGGTTATCGAAAGTGATACCACTGTCCACCTGTGTCCCTAAGTCTCTCATCACACTTTTGATGTTTGGGGTACTGCCACCTATGTGGCAATTCATGGGTGCATGTTTTTTTCCAAAGGGGGTAACTATACATTTCTTGGCATTAAGTTTGAGCCCATGGCTCTGGCACCAAGCATCTGTTTCTGTAAGGCCCTTTTGTAGTATATCCACATCATTTGGGGATTCAATAATGGCTCCCAGTCTGCAGTCATCTGCGAACTTTGTTAGCCAGAGTCCCTTAGTGTTGGCCTGTACTTCAGAGAAGTAGATGCCAAACAAGAGTGGTCCCAGGACTGAACCCTGAGGTACTCCACTTGTCACTTGTCTGGAGCTGGATTTGGAGTCGGCTACTTTTACTCTCTTTTTCTGTCACTAAGCCAGTTGGCAACCAATCAAGTGACATAGGGATTTATGCCCAGCTTAGTAAGTTTATCTATGATTCCAGAGTGGGGGATGGTGTCGAAGGTCTCTGCGAGGTCCAGATAGGCTGTGTGGACCTGCCTTACCCTGGTCCACAACTCTGGAGACTGATTCGAAGAAGTCAGTCAGATTCAGGAGACAAGATCGGCCCTTCACAAACCCAAACTGGGTGGAGTCCAGTGTTTGAAGGTTGCCAATGTCTTTGTTTATAAGTTCCATGATAATGCGTTCCATGCCCTTGCAGATCAGGCTTGTCAGACTGATGGGACGGTAGTTCCTGGGATCCAAGGTGGATCCCCCCTTGTGGAGTAGGATAACTGTAGCTGTACGCCACTCAGTGGGCATGAAGCCTGAGGTGAGGCTATGATTAAACATGACACTTAAGTGAGGTGCCAGTTCATTTTGTAGTTCATGTAGTACACAGCCTGGGATGTCGTCTTGTCCCATGAATGCTGTATTCTTAGCTCTGGAGAGTGCGGTTTCTACCTGTGTGGCTGTGATTACCAGAATTTGGCAATCTTTTGGTATTGAGATGGGTCTTTTAGGGGGTGAGAGGGGGGGTGAAGTTGGCACTAAATCAATCTGCCAGGATATTGGCAATATCCTTGGGATCAGTATATTTGATGCCATTCTGTTGTAGCTCAGAGCAGATCTGAGCATTGCCATTTAGATTCTTGACATAACTGTAGAATGCCTTGTGGTTGTCTTTCGAATCTTTGGCAATTTTATTTTCCTAACTAGCTTTTGAGGATTTTATGAGGGATCTCAGCTTCTTACTGTGGTTGGTGAGAGAGTTTTTTGCATCCTGGGATTTTCCTCTTTTCTGCAACAGTTTCTTCCTTCTGTTGTATAGTTTGTTTATAGCAGGAGACCACCATATTGGCTTCCTCTTTTGGAGAAGAGCATCTTGGTTCTATTTGGGATGGCACGATTCATGCACGAGTGGATGTGCTCATACAGTGCCTTAGTGTAGGATTCTGCAGTCGAACTTTCAGATCCCATCTGCATGGGTGTCATGAAGTTTGTCACTTCTGACTTCAGTAGCATGAAGTTGGCTTTGGAGAAGTTTTTTAAGGAGGTTTCCGTACTGGGTGGTGGGGGTGGGATGTGGATGTCAAGGGTGATTTGCTTATGGTCAGACCTGACCAATGAGGGGGTGACCACTGGTGTGGAGCATCTATCTCCGATGTTGGTAATGACCAGGTCTAGGATATTGGAGCCCCTTGTGGGACAATGGATTAGTTGATCCAGGGCGTTGGAATTTATGAATTCCAAGAACTGTTGGGAAAAGGAGTTGGTACCTGAGTAGATTTCCTAGTTAATGGCAGGGTAGTTGAAATCACCCAGTATTAGGGTGTTTGGTTGTATCTTAATATTTTCCAGTATATTTAGAAAGGTGTAGTGAGAATCTTGGGGCATGGTGGGGGATCTGTAGCAAGTTACAATTTGGATTGCAGTCTTTCCTTGTGTTAGTTGCATCTGGAGAATTTCAGATGCATTGTATTGGGCAACTAGCCTGGAGGTGTGAATATCCTTGGTGAATATGGACACTCCTCCACCTTTAGTGTTTCGGTCTTGGTTTTGTGGCCGAAAAGTGTGGTAACAGCTGTAGCCTGGCATTGCAGTGGTGCTTTCTGGAGCCTTGAACTAGGTCTCAGTTACTGCACAGATATCGATGTTCTCCATTTTTAGGAGTACCTCGAGAGAGTGCATTTTGAGGTTTGGACTTCTAGCATTGAATAGCATTACCTTCAGATTTTGCATGCTTGTATCTGTTATGGTGGTGGTTTTATCCTTTGAACCTTGCCTAAAAAAGGCACTATAGGGGTGGCAAGAGCTTTAGCCAGAAACCTGAATCCCAGGTGTGACAGGTGCAGACCATCTCTGGCAAAGCATTGTGGTTTGTCGATCATGTCTTCCCAGGCAGACAGATACTGGATCCCCTTTGAATGACACCAGAAGCTTAGCCAATTGTTGAAGTCAATCATTTTGTCCTTGTACTGTGGTATCATTCTGCGGGATGATCCCAGATGTTTAGCCAGCAAACAGGGAATATAAGTGATTATCAAACACCTATGAGAACAAAACTGTCACTGTAGCAACCACCAAAACTGTTAGGAGAGTAATATTTCAAGTATGTCCTATCTACACTCCCATGTTGTCAAGCTGTGACCAGAGTGTGTACAGTAACAGAGCGAGATGTATATGCAAAATACAACAGTCAGGTAGTACTAACAAGCATTGCTCCCACAGGTAGGTCAGATACAAACACTATGCTGAGAAATACAGACCATTATAACCTGTACTGGTACTGTTCACTCTGGTATTGTAGGGAATTGTGAGTGTTGCAGTTTCTCTGAATAATAAAGTATAACTGATCACTTTCACCCACACTGTGCTACAGAATATAACTGTGTAGGAAAGCATGTATATGTGTGTGTCAGGTCACTAAAGGTGGAAGAGGGCAATATTCTAGATATGTCCAGGTACACCAGCATGTGGTCAACACATGGCCGGAGTCTGTGCAGAAAGAGTTGGATAGCTATGTGCACAACATCAACCCAGAATCTGGGAGTATGTGTAGAAACAGTTAGTTAGTGTTAGCAAACATTCCCTCCACAGGTATACCAGGTAAGAAGTGTACAATGCAGGTAAAACCAGATCATGTGTGATGATGATGACAGCCATATCACTGTCCAAACTAAGGCAATAGGGTAGTGTAGTAAGACTTGTAAGGTACAGATAACAGCACTGACTAGGAAAGTAATGTGGACTGCAGGAATATACTAGTTGTTAACTGACGTCTTTCTCTCCTCCCCATCATATCTCAAACAATAATCAACACACCCACCCCAACTGGTATGTAATGTCACCTATGTTCTGATATTGTGCAATTGTTTGATAAATATATTATATAGTTCCCATGCATGTGTTATATTGAATTATTCTAACATTGGTGGCATGGTGCTATCAATGTACCTGCATGCTGTTGTTATTACCACTGTGGTCCCATATATGCATGTGTTCTGTTTGCTATGCAACTGTTCAATATCTGGTGTCTGGGTTAATGGAAATATATATGCATGCTATTATACCTAACCCTGGAATGTGTTGACTATTACTAACCCACATATGATGATGAAATCTAAACACTATAGCACGCTTGGGAAGGCCAGTCCCAGTGGACCCACCTGTTCCACCTAAACTGGCCGAGGCACCGGGCACCAGCAGGTCTGGGGCCCAACCTGGGACCTCCATGTCCATTGGTCCTGCACCACCTTTGGGTGGAACCACCTCAGGGGATGGGCTCACCCTCCCTTGGATTGGGCACAGAGAGGCACCTGTCACCCATCGCCAGGTCGTGGTGCACAGAGAGATCAACCAGCAGTTTGGTGATCTTCTACACCAGCTCGAGGGCTGCATGTCATGATTGGAGAGTCAGCCTGGCTCTACGACTCAGCCCCCAGCACAGCCACCTTTGGGGCTGGGAAGGTGCGGTGCTGTCTGCTCATGGGTGGGGACCTCAGTCGCACTGTTTCCACTAGGGGGCTCATGGGCTTCTGATTTCCCAACACCCCTCTTCATCAAGGTGTTTACTCCCCACGTGTCATATACCATCCCTGTATATATCTTGTTTGTCTTGTCCTTTACCTACCCAACCTACCTCCCCAAATATATCTACTACCCCTCCCCAATATCCCACTCTCACCTGAAAAAAAAGGGCAATTTGTTCCCACAAAAAAAAATCTCGCCCCATACATAGCTGTCCATTTTGTACACATGTCCACTGGACACGTAATCCGGTCTAATTGGCATCACAACTTATTTTTGTTGTCCTCACCCTCTCCCAGGGGTTTGAGTGTCAAAATCTACCTCCAAATTCAGTGTATATGCACAGCTGTGGACCTTCCCTACACCCATCCAGCACATCCCTGGCTATTTTCCCTACTGTCTTTCCCTCTTTGTGCCCCTTTTTTCACTACTTTCCTATCAACCCCTTTTTCTTTTCTTTTAAAGAAATTAGCATGGGGATAAGTGAGAGTAAGCACTTTTAAGCAACAGTAAGCAGGTTCAAGCCTGTTTGCACGGGGGTAAGCAATGCCTACACAGGTTAAGCAATTTAGAAGCTTAGTATAAGAAACTGTAACCAGAAGTTAGCAGTGCTTACCTCTGCGCAAACCCACACAAACCCGCTTACAACTGCTTTAAAGTGCCTTAATCACTCTGTATCCTAAGGCCCATGTTCTGCCCAGCAACAAAATAAACAGCCTCTGCAAGGCTCAAACTCAGGACCCTGCACACCATAGCCAAAGTGATTTACCACAAAGCCATGTCAGATATTCATAACCCTGATGTTTTCAAAAACATATAATTCAGCCCAGTCATTCAACAGTTCAACAGTACATAGAAAGTATTCCAGCATTTAGATGTATGTGTATGTGTAAATATATCAATATCTAAACAGATACAATATATATATTTATATATATATATTTATATATATATATATATATATATATATACATATATATATATATATATATATATATATATATATATATATATATAAACATACATACATGCAAATGCCTACTTCTATAGATATATATGTCTACACCTATATTATGTCTAAATATACACAGCAAGTTACACATATGTAAGCAGATATATATCTATGTAGGTATATACGGACATAATTATTTATATATATATATATAGATATAGATATATATATATAGATATATATATATATATATATATATATATATATATATATGTAAGCAGATATATATAGCTATATAGGCATATATGGACATACATCTGTAGATAACAATGGGAAAATAACTAAAACATATATGCCCACATGCACCATTAATGGGGTTGAGAGGCCCCAAACAATATATGTCTTGTACATATAGGTAAACCCCCCACAGCCAAACACGTCCACCCTGCAATACACTATCAAATGTTGCAGATCCCATAACCAGGACCTGACACGACATGGGCACAAGATGTTAACAATACTACATTCCTCCTGCATGATGTCAGGCTGCTATTGGTAACATATGCAGTACAGTCTGGCTCTCATAGGAAATGTACACAGTGGAAGCTATCAACATCCCCAGGATACATATACACAGACACATATATGCAGATACAGATATACATATATAAATATATAAATAAATATATATATATATATATATATATATATATATATATATATATATATATATATATATGTATGTTTATATATATATATATATATATATATATATATATATATATATATATATATATATATGTATATAGATAGATATAGATATACATGTGACTACACATGAAGAGATATATACAGAAAGATACATATGAAGAAGTCGCATACAATATGGAACAGCCACTATGCCTACAGTTAACACCTTAACAACTGGACACTGTATGAGCCACCCATACAAATGACAATCGTTGCCTGCAACATATACCCACAGAGAGGTCATAGGATATAACACCACACACAGGTTTGCATAAATGGAAAACCTTTATTTGTGTACTGTTACAGTTTTATATGCAATGTCATATAGCTGTTCAGACACTGACATCCACATAAACAGAGTAATGCAACTGTGAAACAGTTATACTAATACAGTAGTCTAGAAAGGTTCACAACTGTTGCTGCCCAGGCCAAACCCTTCACATATTACAATAGTAAAGATAGACTGGGCCACAGGATACCAAAAATCAACAGTAAGCAATGCAGGTGTATAGTTCAGCAGCCTCTATCTACACTCTGTTCATAATCACTAGGTGGTAAAGACTTCAGTTGACCAAATGGGATGTAACTGTTACATAATAAGGCATAACTGATGCCATCACAAGCACACTGACAAACAGAACAGTCTGTATGGCAGGAGGCAGTAGGCCTGCATTAACCCAATTTATGCAACTAATGTAAATATAGGTGAATTGTATGGTACTGTACATCCAGATACCTTAAGGCAGTTCACCCCTGATACCCTCATTTTGTAACAGCCTACGTTATTTATGGTGCATCCCCCCTAGACTCAATAATACAGGGTCATATACCACTGTGACATACACTGGCCTCTGGAGTGCATAAGGGCACACATATATTGTGTAGGTGAAGTCCACACATATATGGACCCAGCACCACCATATGTGTGGTGGATGCAACAGCAGTGGACTGATGGCAGCAATGGCAGTGTGATGTACTCACAGCCCACTACAGAACAACCCCTGACAGCATGTCATATGTGCAAAGCTTGGTACGTAGGTGGAGGACAGAGGCTGGAACACAGATCTGCACATAGTCAGGTTCAGGATCTGTGGCAGTCGTAACCCTACCCACACAGCAATAGTGACAGCAGTGTGTGAACACCATCAGATGTGCACATGAGTAGACCTTGCAATCATGCAGAATAGGGGGACATGTGTAGGGCAGACTGAACATACACTGGCAAATGTAGATGGCCCATGCTGGTATACCCCTGCCAGGAGCAGTGACTGCCATAGTACACACACGAGGTGCGATAAGCCATCATGATAAGAGTGTGTACATTTACCCACAGAGAGGTCATAGGATATAACACCACACACAGGTTTGCATAAATGGAAAACCTTTATTTGTGTACTGTTACAGTTTTATATGCAATGTTATATAGCTGTTCAGACACTGACATCCACATAAACAGAGTAATGCAACTGTGAAACAGTTATACTAATACAGTAGTCTAGAAAGGTTCACAACTGTTGCTGCCCAGGCCAAGCCCTTCACATATTACAATAGTAAAGATAGACTGGGCCACAGGATACCAAAAATCAACAATAAGCAATGCAGGTGTATAGTTCAGCAGCCTCTATCTACACTCTGTTCACAATCACTAGGTGGTGAAGACTTCAGTTGACCAAATGGGATGTAACTGTTACATAATAAGGCATAACTGATGCCATCACAAGCACACTGACAAACAGAACAGTCTGTATGGCAGGAGGCAGTAGGCCTGCATTAACCCAATTTATGCAACTAATGTAAATATAGGTGAATTGTATGGTACTGTACATCCAGATACCTTAAGGCAGTTCACCCCTGATACCCTCATTTTGTAACAGCCTACGTTATTTATGGTGCATCCCCCTAGACTCAATAATACAGGGTTATATACCACTGTGACATACACTGGTCTCTGGAGTGCATAAGGGCACACATATATTGTGTAGGTGAAGTCCACACATATATGGACCCAGCACCACCATATGTGTGGTGGATGCAACAGCAGTGGACTGATGGCAGCAATGGCAGTGTGATGTACTCACAGCCCACTACAGAACAACCCCTGACAGAATGTCATATGTGCAAAGCTTGGTACGTAGGTGGAGGACAGAGGCTGGAACACAGATCTGCACATAGTCAGGTTCAGGATCTGTGGCAGTCGTAACCCTACCCACACAGCAATAGTGACAGCAGTGTGTGAACACCATCGGATGTGCACATGTGTAGACCTTGCAATCATGCAGAAAAGGGGGACATATGTAGGGCAGACTGAACATACACTGGGAAATGCAGATGGCCCATGCTGGTATACCCCTGCCAGGAGCAGTGACTGCCATAGCACACACAACAAGAGGTGCGATAAACCATCATGATAAGAGTGTGCACAAATATGCCCACATGATGTGTATGCATTACGGTCAGCAGCCACACACCTAACACAATCTGTAGACACTGTATGTGAAAGTACAGGACATATGTCACATATCGGGCTTGTGTACTGCTAAGATATGCAGTGATGTGGTCTCATGGCAGGTCAAGGATGTGTGTGTCAAATCAATAAAGGTGTGTACACCCCCCATAGCCATGGTATGCTCTGATGATTGTCAGTGTAAGAGTATTGGAGTGGTCATAGATGGTCTGTAGATGTTGACAGCTGTAAATCAGGCATCAGGCATTCACCATTGACAACTGTCCACATATCATCCCAGGTATATGTTGCTGAAAAACATAGGGGCTGTGAGAAGTAATGCTGACATAACTGACACAGTACTACACATTCCGCAATGGGTTGTACATCTGTGATTTGTGGTGCACAGTACATGACAGGGTACAGAACAGGTGCACAGCAATACTGTGTACATGGGTGCAGTTGTATCCAGGGGAAGAGGCATCACCTAGTGACACAGCACATGCATCACACACATGTATACTGTTGCTAACATGTATTGACTATAGCTAAACTGCATGCTGTTCTGTACCATATGTTCTGCATGTTAGCAGATGGGTAATAGGAGGACTGTGTGTACTATCATTGTGCAACTTCACCTGTATGTGTGCGTGTGTGCATCCTGGTGGTTAGTTAGTTTGTCTGCAGGGTCAATCTGGTGAAGTGGAGAGATGCATGTAGGATGCGTGTGTGCATGTGTGTGTGTGGGTGGTCATGTATGCACATGTGTGATTGTTGTGTGTTCATACAGCTGTACCTCCCTGTGGGACCATGCAGTACATGTACATGGACTGCCACATTACACACCAGGAATACCTGTCATGTGTGTAATCACAGGACAGCAAATAGTATAATATGGTCTTTAGCATGGAACAGGCATCCAGAAGGAAGGTAGACATCAGGTACACCCTTAATATAGCAGTTAGCAGAGTGGTCACCTACAACCCACACATGCAGCTCTACAGATGCATTGGGGAAGTACTAGTCAACACCAGGGAGTGTATCCAAATATTACAGTTGTCACATGATAGGCTGAAGGGGCAGCATATCTGGCATGTACTGAGCAATACATACACATGACATACCAGTGTGAGATATTATGAATACAGCATAGTAGCCCACACATAGAGGGGCCATGCACATCATATCTGGGCACACAGAGGGTGCATACCGAATGACAGCAGTGAGGCCATGTAAAACCACTACACACAGGTCAGGCAGGGAAAGTAGAAAAAGGCCTTGTGTTGTGGCCACTTGTGTGGGCATTTAGAGGACTGAGATGTTAATGAGTGGTATCAATATGTGCATGTTAAGGTAACACATGGACATATATGTGGGACTCCCTGTAAAGCCTTGGACAGGTAGGTATTATGGAGGTGTGTGTGTGTGTGTGTGTGTGTGTGTGTGTGTGTGTGTGTGTGTGTGTGTGTGTGTACTGTTAGGCAACGCTGTACAGGTTTTAAAGTGCATTTATTGTTTTCCCCCACAGATGGCGAGGTGGGTCAGGGTCCCTCCTGCATGCAATCTGATGTTGGTGTCCATACAGACACCGAAGATGATGATAGTACTGTTGAGGCACAGGTGGGGTTGTCAGAGGCCGACACTGCACCAACATTTGACATCCCCCTTTTGGCCACCCCAACCCCGCACACAGTTTCAGTGCCTACACATACCCCATCACCAATGGCCATAGCGGAGGAACAGCTGGCATTTGATGGCAGTGCACAGGGAAGTGTGGTAACCATGCCTACTGTTTCCAGTCACAGCAGGCAGAGCTGGATGGCTGGCAGGGCACCACATAGGCAGATGTCCCAGGGTGCTTGTGGTAGGGCTACTGGACATCATGCTCCTGGCATAAGGCGACATAGCTGGTACCAGCAGGCTCATGTTTCAGGCTGTAATGGCAGCACATGCACATATGGAACATCGCAACAGACTGGGTCTGAGGCTGCAGAGGGCTGCTCTCGCATCTGTAAGCGACAACCTCTGTGAACTGTCGGGTGCCATCCATGCTTATACCAAGCACATGGATAGATGACATGATGAGATGATGGCCCTCATCGGCCGTGGTGTGTCCATGCTTCAACATGTGGTGGGGATGCGGCAACACCCGTGTGGACATGGGCCAGCAACACCAACAGCTGGCAGTCAACATGGATGTGCTAGGACTCCAAGGGGCTCTTGTAGTGGCAGTAGCAATCTTGGCAGTGTGGTGGGTGTGCTGTCCACACCACACTACAGCAGGCCACATGCACGTGGTCCTGGCCAATCCCAGGATGGACCTGGTACCAGTTGACAATTGTCATCAGCAGGTGAGAGTAGCACATCAAGGCCTGTACCTGGATGTGTCCACAGAACCCCTAGCATGCACAGTCCATGTGTCCATGGCCGGAGGCAGTGAACTGCATACCCTGCCAGTTATGGTTTGCAGCTATCCATAAACACCTGTGTAGGGCAGTCACATGGAAGAACTGTGGGCATGCATACCCACACACTATGCAAACACACCTAGGGCAACCCTAAACCTACACACACCACATCACCTCACCCAGCTCTTCACAGTACACCCCTCACCCACACACATGGTGTCAAATGTATTGCCCACCCTCGGCATCTGGCAAACCAACATCACACTCTGTGCATATGATGATACCTGTTCCCCATCCCTGTCATCCATACCATCAATGCAGGGACAGGCTGATATGGTTCTGATGCACATGGTGACTGTACAACAGTGTGCCACAGTACTGCAGTGTAACATGTTGTAGGGAGTAGAGTGTAATGCATATATGTCAGGTAGTGTAACCATCCAGCAAAGATGCCTTATAGCTGTTAGTAACACTGTTTGGATGTGGTCTCCATAATGTTATCCATGTGGGTTGTAGGTGTGCATGTGTCAGCATTAGGATACTCTGTGGATATCATGATACCTGTACCACATTCCTGTCAACCATACCATCAATGCAGGGACAGGCTGATATGGTTGTGATGCATATGGTGATTGTACTACAGTGTATCACAGTATTGCAGTGTAACATGCTGTAGGAAGTACAGTGTAATGCATATATGGCAGGTAGTGTAGCCATACAGCAATGGTGCCTTACAGCTGTTAGTAACACTGGTTGGATGTGGTCTCTATAATGTTATCCATTTGTGTTATAGGTGTACATGTGTCAGCATGAGGATGGTATGCAGTCATATTCCACAATGGGGTATGTCACTGTGGTGACACCATGGCTGTGACATATCTGGGGTACAGTTGAACACATGTCACAGGTTACTAAACCGGTCATTGCCTGTGTCACATGGACAGATGGCCCACTGAGGCGTGTATACCCTGCAACTTGATGTAGACCCTGCTACTTGGCAACACTGGGGGTAGTCCCCTACCTAGCTATGTTTTGATACTGAAGTGTGTGGCTTACATTGACACACCATACAGCATTTAGGGTGAGGTGTGTCCCAGGTTACATGTTACATGCAGAACATCCCCAGACATGTACAGTATGCTAATGGGGGGTGTGATGGGTGTATTTGGACAATATGTAGTGTGACATACCATTATATACACATTTACAGACACATAACAGCCAGACACACATCTGAGATACCAGGGCCTATTGCTGCTAACTAACCTGACCGTTTGTCCAATGTGTTACAGGTAGGCTGCACACATCACATGCATAACTGGCTTGGATTGTGGTAACAGTTACCTGTATGGTTGATGGTGACAGTGGTAATCATAACATGGTACATGGGACATATACTGGGTGTACCTTGGTCTAATGACAGCGTACACAGCACCCACATCCCCCAGTGGATATTGTACTCCCTGAAATCCATGATGACACTCAGGCACACCCACCATCACACATTGGTCACAACTGCGATACAACCCATAGTATACCCAAACAGTGGTACTACAGGGATATGCATCTCATGCACATGCCACACGCATAGTAGGGTGTTGCATTGTCTAGCCTCACCTATGAGCAGCAACAACACTATCTGTACTACTGTGTAGCAGTGGGTATTGTAATAAGGAGTATGGCCTTGGAATGCTGTCCCCTACAGATATATGGACATGCACACCTACACACACACATGCCAGAATACAATGGGTATCCCATGCCTATCACCCCATTTGTAAAACACTGTTGTGCTGGTACTGCAAGGCTCATGTAGCTGGTATGAGGGAGCTTAACAGGGTACATGTAATGTCCCATACAGCAGCAGCAGCCTCAACTGACTATGGTAATGGGTGTTGCATTGGTTGTGAAGGCTCTCATGGAATTCCCAACTAGAGGTGTGCTAACACACAGACACTGCTATACTCAGTCATGCACATGTACACATGTGTCAGTACAGGGATGCATCCCTGCAGGTGGTCATAGCTGTGTACTTAGCATTTGTCCAAGGAGAGAGGAGTTGTGTAGGGGTTGTGTGTACAGTGTTATCCTGCCACCTGCCAGGTGGCAACAGCATCTAGCAAAAGAAACTACCATCGTTACCCTTCGGGTGTGAATGACATGCATCAGCCAATCCTCCAGGTGCCTCCTGCACATGGCTACTGAGGTGATCAAGTTGACATGTATGCAACATGCATGACAACACATGGTTATCGTCTGTGATAGTGATCTGTACCCAAGCATGTTCAGTTGACTGTGGTAGTGTAGTGGAGGTACCGGTGGCATGTGGTGCATACAGGGTGATATCTCCTATATGTGCCACTTCTTACACAGCTGGGCAGACATGTCAGTGTCAATCAAGCTTAGGGTGCCTGTACATATCCCAGCTGGATACCTACCATCTGCACATCTGTACATGGACTGACAGTCATCAGCTTGGCAAGCAGCTATGCAGTATCATGACTGTGTTGACAGACAGATGTCTGACAACAATATGTATGCCATAACTACATGTCAGATGCCCTCAGTAACATGTGCTGTACCGACGGTAGTCTACAGTTACATTCCACCTGATGGACCATTACCCGGTAAGGGGTATATACTGTGACACAGGGATATAACAGGGAGGCCTCAGAGTCCAGCTATGTCTGCAGGTGTGCCAGTTGTCAGTTCTACATTTAGCACTCTGTTCTTGCCTGGGTAAGCACTGTCAACAGTAGTACTGCCATGATACACTACATGCCAGTGTGATAGCACGTACCCTAGGATTCTACTCCTGTATGTAACACATTCACATGGATAACAGTGCTGTACAGGCCTCATGTATGTGCCACACATGACACTCACTCCTCTTGCTACTGTAATGACAGCACATAGGCACATGTATTGTACATGGCATTACATACACTTATTACAGATGTCATTACCCTGCTATGTTATCAGACTAGGTAGTGTGACCTGGTTACCAGGGCTAAGCCATGCTTAGCAAGTCTCAACATTGGTGCAATATAACAGCTAAGCTGATATGCGCACTGGTAAGTGAAGCCTATACTGTGTAAGCGCCCGTACAATTACCCATAGCTTAGCACTGCTTAGCTTAACGCAAGCCCGTGCAAACCCACTTAAAGATGCTCGAAACTGCCTTTTCCAATCTGTATCAGACAGCCCTTGTTCTGCCCAGCAACAAAATGAACAGCCCTTGCAGGTCTTGAACCCAGGCCCTGTACACTAC
This sequence comes from Protopterus annectens, assembly GCF_019279795.1. Lineage (NCBI taxonomy): Eukaryota > Metazoa > Chordata > Ceratodontiformes > Protopteridae > Protopterus > Protopterus annectens. The sequence goes on along the minus strand of NC_056731.1, from coordinate 1,185,748,251 downwards.
AGTCACAACACTTACCCACTACGCCATGTGGGTGACAGTGACCAGTGATACTTTATTATTCAGAGAAACTGCAACACTCACAATTCCCTACAATACCAGAGTGAACAGTACCAGTACGGGTTATAATGGTCTGTATTTCTCAGCACAGTGTTCATATCCAACGTACCTGTGGGAGCAATATTTGTTAGCACTAACTGACTGTGTGTAAATAGGATATGCTTGACATATTACTCTCCTAACAGTTTTGGGGGTTGCTATAGGGACAGGTGTGTTCTCATGATGTTTGACAATCATTTGTATTCCCTGTTAGCTGGCTATACATCTGGGATCATCCCACAGACTTCCCAGGGGGACAGGGAGACAGGCAGCAGATATGGGCACATATACTGGACATTCTGGCCTCATCTGTACAGTTGTGGGGTATGCATCTGTATGCAGCCTAATTTCACTCCCAGGATTCAGACCATGCCTGTGTCTGCTACAACTTAAACACTGTCCATCACAGTTGTGTCTGCTATATAGCTATTGCTGTATATCTCCTATCTGCTTTCTATCTTATTAATCCCGTGTGCTTTTGCATTCTGACCTTGTATTACAACACTCATATACAGATTTCCTAGACAGTTATATATTGTTGGACAATGTGGGTGACAGTGATGTATAATACCTCATTCTCCAAGGCAATTGCATATCATTCTTGCATTTCTGGGCACAGTGTTGGTATCTGACAGACCTGTGGGAGGAATGTTTATTAGCACTAACTGAATGTTGCCACACACAGTACCAGAGTCCACATTACTATTATGCACATACATCTCACTCTGTTACTGTACACACTCTGACCACAGCTTGACAAGTTGGGGTGTAAATGGGACATACATGGCTTCTTAGTCACATAAAGTATTGGGGAGTTGCTAGTATGCCAGCTTTGTTCTCATAGCTGTGTGCCAATCAGTTGTATTTCCTGTTTGCTGCCTATATGTCTGGGATCATTCCATTGATTTCCCACAGGGCAGGTTGATAGGCAACAGATATGGGCCACTTTACTAGACATTCTGGACATATCTGTACAGTTGTGGGTTATGATTCTGTATGCAGAGTACTACCACTGGCAGGATTCAAACCGTGGCTGTATGTGCTAAAAACAACAGTTCACATGTCCGTTGCATGTGCTGTTTGGTTTTTGTTGTCTGCATTTTCCCTGTTTACTGTCTGTGTGTCTCTCAGTTTTACTACATGGCCTCTGGGGATTACACCTGTCTTATACAGGCATTCCTACACATTCAATGTATGGTGCACAGTGTGGTGCTTAATACTACAGTACAATTACATGAGTGCATATCTACATTACCATATGATACCATGATATACACATGCATTCCGCAGTTAGATCTGTTATGTCAGGCTATTACACTTTTATTGACTTGCAAACAATATGAGACTCTTACTGCCATATTCTCTAGTGTATGAAGTACTTGCCTTGAACAATACAGGTTTTATACTAGCAATTAATTTACTACTACTTTTAATTTTATTTCCTATGACAGTAAATGCGTGAGTATTACTGACTTGCCTCACGTCGCTCACCAGGCGATTGATGTGGGCCTCCTTGTTCGTGGTTCACTCCATTGCAGCTGTGGGAGACATAAGAAGAATATTTAGCCATACCTATCCATGTTATACCTGAGCTGGCAATTATTATACAAATACTGGGGTGATACACGTCTGGAACATCCCCTTATGCTCTAGCCTCTTGGAGCCAGTCCTCCAAGAGGTCCACCTTATGCCGCTTCAGGTCAGCATAGTGGTGCCTGACCTGCTCACCAGTTCAGGGTATGCCAGTGGCACTGGTGAGGTCAAAGGTGAGACAGTCCCAGGCCTCTGCCTTATATTGGGAGCCCTGGTACTGGCCCTGCAGCAGTCTCTGAGCATGGTCTTTAACTAGAAGTCTTGCCATGACCTTGGACTCCTGGATGCACCAGCGCTGCACCCAAAAGTGCACACCTTCTCCCCTTACTGCCAAAGTGCCTGCAAGGGGAAGCTACAACAAGTTATGAGATGCATTCCCACCTCTTGGGTTTAAGTAGGGCCGATTTCCTGCACTTTCCTGTGATTGGCCAGTTTTGAAAAGGCTAAGCTATGGGCAAACTTGCTTACCTAGGGTTGGCATTGTTTAAAGGGGTATACCACTGGGCACAATGCGTTAGCTGGTTTACACATTGCTTACACCTCCTAAGCTGGCCTGTGCAATGCTTAATGTTGCTTACATTAGACTTTGCATTATATTTCCTTTTGGACATTGATTTCTTCTGCCTGGTATCCATGATTAATGTGTATGCACACTCTATGGGGTCCTTGTGTTTTATTGAGGACTTCAACAATCTATTACAATTACACCTCACTTCTGGGCTTACTGCTGTACTCCAGTTCACATATTTATGTTATGTAGTGGGTTATGGAACATATGACTGTATACTGATTCGTTTCACAGGTTCAGTTTGGTTATACTATGGTGAGGACTTGATTGCTGATACCTCATTCTTCTGTACTTCTGTGATGGCTTGGTGGTTAACTACTGTGATTGTGGTGTATAGGGTCCTGAGTCGAGACCTGCATGGTTGTTTATTTTGTTGATGGGCAGAACATGGGACGTTGGATACAGAGTGATTAAGTCACTTCTGAGCAGTTGTAAGTGGGTTTGCGCGATGGTGAGCACTGTTAACCTGCCATTACATCTGCTTACAGAGAGTAAGCTTTAAAATTGCTTAGCCAGTGTAGGCATTGCTTACTGCCACACAGACGGGCTTAAGCTCACTTACTATTGCTTAAATATGCTTATTACTGCTTATTTGTGCTTAAACCTGCTTACAAGTGCCTAATTCATTATGACACTGACACCTCACATGTGCATTTACTGCAGTACTCCAGTTCATAACAATATGTTTAGTGGGTTTTGCAACATAAATATTTATCATAACGTGCTTTACCATGGAAAATGGAGTGTGCTGCAGTGGGACTTGAATCTGGAATGCTTGCTCGTAAGGCAAATGCTCTGCCCACTACACTATCGCTATGCTACTTCATTTGCATATATCTTCCTTGTTATCCTCTTCAGTCATTTAAGCTGCATTAACCATAGCTAAGCAATGGGCACACCCATGCACCTATGGTTAGCTTTAATCGGATTTAAAAAAAAAATAAAAGGGTTTCATCATTTTATTTATATATACTGTTGCTGTTTTACACAAGGGGTACTGTTGTTGGGGATATGTGGTCACCTGTGAGTGGTCTCACTCATTTCATACCCCTTTCTGCAGTTCTTCATTACAGAGGCATGCTTATTCTGAGAGCTCTGCTCTCAGACACACCCCCTGCACTCTTACATGCTCTGTGTTAACCTAGGAGCTCAGACAGCGCACCTCATTATTATGCATGGCGCGCTGCCGTCCTGTTCCTAAATGGCCACCTCCATGCAAGACTAAGCTAGTCCTGCATGGAGGAATAGTAAATCTGGGGGGGTTGTCTTTTATTGTGCCATTATTTCCTCCTTACTTACATAATATTTCACTATAATATAGCTCTCAAATGTATACTATAATTTACTTTGGTGTAATTATACAGTCATTACTGTTACTCCCGTGTTTAATATAATCTCTCTTGTTATCCCTGATATATGTGAACAGCAATTTCTTGTCTTCCAAAGTTTTTCTCAGAAGTCTTTCTTTAAGATTCAGTTCCTTCTTGCTCGCCATTTTTCTGTTTCAGCTTACATGCCAGCTCAAATACTTAATTTTCTCTATACATCACCATGTTTCATAACGGCCTTAGATAAATTGTTTTTCTTGTTTTAGCACTTTCGTTATGTTTTAGATGGTCTGTATTTTGATTAAGCTCAGCACTGTTTCACTTTTACTACTGGCATTTATCATCTTACTAAACTGACTGATGATGTATAGCTGTGTTTGTATTCAGCTCCAGTTTTGGAATCTCTCTCATATTTCACTCTGAATGACAGTTTTGTCATCCAGTATAATACAGGATTAAAATAATCCAGTAAGAGTGAATAAAGAGTTTTAGATTTATTCATTAAGTATTATTTTTTTTTTTCAAACCATGAATTTGATTTGAGGTCATAAATATATACATGCATGCACAAACACTCTCTCTCTCTCTCTGTCATACACACACACACACACACACACACACACACACACACACACACACACACTAGTGTGTGTGTGTGTGTGTGTGTGTGTGTGTGTGTGTGTGTGTGTGTGTGTGTGTGTGTGTTTTATAAGCTCAAAGCAGGCAGTTAAGGCAGGACATACACAAAACTTAGCTTTATTCAAATTCCACAACTAAAATATTAGCCAACTTATCTTTGTAGTTTCAAAAATAAAACAAGCTATACCTTCGTAACAGTATCCAATCTAGAAAGCCCTTCCAGAGAACAGGTTATCTGATAACCAAAAAGAAAGTCACAGGCTACAAGCCTCTACTAGACCCAAGGAAAGTGCAAGGCTGCAGGTCTCTCCCATCCCTTACTTTCAGCTCTAAAGCAGGTATTTTCACAAGGTCTAACCTGCATGCTTTCAAGTCTTCCTTTCAGATTATCCATCATCAAAGAAGTATCTTCCTAAATACTGTCCTCTTTTTAAGTACAATAATGGGTAATTAAGAGTTGCAAGATAATTGCTATTAGAATGACCACACTACGTTTATAGTGAAAACATGGTTTAAGGCACACAAATTTATCATGCTCAACAAGATAGATATATAGTGGTGTGTGTGTGTGTGTTTGTAGCATTAAACACACACTGTGTTGGAAACAATTCTGATGAAAGCAAATCACTAACAGCAAATCCATAACAATAAATAAATAGAAATAAAAAAATAACACAATAACCCCTAAATCAGCTAAATACAGTGCTAAATCCACCTATCCTTCCACAACCCCATTTCCCAGTTTTTGTATATGGAGTCAGGGTGTCACTTCAAAAGCTGCTGTAAGTAAATCTAAAAAAAAAATCGCATCATACTAAACTGCTAAACTCCAATACATAAATAAAAATAAAGAAGAAAATAGAGAAACATAATCTCAACAGATTTGCAGGTTGACAAGCCCCTAACTGCAACCCCACGTGACAAGATTTTTAAATATCCTTACTCCACAATTTCAAGAACTTGAAGAAAAAGCAGCACCTAGTTTCCTTGAAACAGTGATGTGTCATATTGTAATATAGCTTCATTTTTTTTATGAAAACCCAAAACTGACAAAAGGCATATATCTGGATGGGAGCACCAAATATGCTCAAATTTGCTTACAGTTGACATCTGTTTAGTAAACACAATTTGGTCCATTAATCAGATGGTCAACAAGTATGCAAGAGCTCACAATTCTACGCATTGTGGTATATGCCCTTTCTCTGCTAGCATGTGATCTTGGAGTCAGTATATATCATTAGCAGGGGGTGTGGGGGATGTGGGGTGGCATAGTACTTACAAAAAATTACATTTTCATTTTGCTGTGTAGTCGATGATTTGCTTTTTTAACACTTAGGTGTTCAATGATATGAAGTTCAGTTTTGTGACATGTTGATGGAATATCTCAAATCTGCTCAGTACACACGTGTTGACATGTTGATGCTTGCATTTTCAATGGTATTTCATCAATGTTAAGGACATCCACATTTGAGTCTGTCATTTATATTTAGTAGACCCATCTGGATATATAGGGCTTACACTCAATAGCTCACCCTCACTTTTTTGATGAAACTCAAAATTACCCAAAGGCATATATCTGGGTATACAGGGTATATATTAAACACCCAAACCTTGTTTAATCAACTATTCAATACAGTAAATACAATACAACTGAAGGCAGCATTAGCAACAAAACTTAATCACCTTGCCCCAAAAAAAAGAAGTGTTTTTGAAAGTGGAGGAAAGCCTTCCTGTGCTTCTCACATCCACAGTACTTTAAGTATATCAGCTCGAAGATTCCACAACAATATAGAAAAAGGCAAATTTCCTTACCCCACTATTTAAAGTTCTACATGGCACATGCACACACAGACACATATAAACAGACACACACACACACACACACACACACACACACTGAGCTGTCAGTGGCAAGCAGTGTTAAGTGAATCAAACAGATTCACTTACACTGCTAAAACTAGATGGTATGCAAATTGGTTACTATTCTGTACACATCACTGTAATAAACTTTTATGTAATGAAGACAACAAAGGATTTGACTATCTGTATCTTGATGAAAAACACTACACTGGAGATGTGCTGAAGGATGCCCCCCACTGTAGAAGGAAGTAGTAGTCCACAAAAACTATAAAAACTGACAGGCCAAAGAAGAGCCATAAAGATGATAGAGTGGACTATCAAGGATAAGAAAGAAATTATGTACCTTTACTATTAATCAAGAAGCCCAGAATTTCTGGATAAAGATATTCAAAAAGACTAAGAAAGAAATTAGAGGAAAAAATATGGTCAAAAGCTTCAAATGCAAACTTGTGTTCATTAATACAACAGATTCATAAAAAACATTTTATAGACAAAGAGACCTTGGGCCATTTGAATAAAGATCAACATCTAGAGATTTTTGAAAGGTATAAAAAGAAACATGGACATGTGAAAGAAAGAGAGATCTGATATGGTGCAATATTTATGCAAAGGAAAAAGTCAAACTAATCAAGGCAAAAAAAGTGGCTGCAAAGATATTTGAAGAGAAATACAAGCAAAGTCTCCCAGATATGGAAAATTTCACAATAAAAAATAAGATCACAGTGAGGGAAAATAGAACAGAAGATTAATAAAGTAGAAGTTAAACAAATAGAAGCTGAAATTATGGAATGCCTGTAAAGTGAAGGATTTAATGTAGAAAGTATAACACATTTTATGTCATAGCATGATGGAACAATGAGTCCCCAAAGTAATGAGAAACAGGAGGAGTATGAGACATCTGAAGAAGAAATATGGACATAGGAAAGAAAGAGATTTAATATGGTGCAATATTTATGCAAAGGAGAAAGCAAAACTAATCATTACAAAAAGCAGCACCAAAAATATCTGAAGAGAATTACAAAGGCATCCAGATACTGAAAATTTACAAAACAAAAAATAAGAAAACAAAGGGGGAAGTAGAAAGAGGATTAGTATTAGAGATGTTAAAGAAATAGAAACTGAAGTTATAAATTACCTGCAAAGTGAAGGATTTAGTGTAGAAAATCCAACTCTGGCAACATCACAGCATGATAGGACAAGTCCCCAAATTAAGGAGAAACAGACAGAGCAGGAAGCGTCTGATCAGTTGCCACATGAAGATACTCTGCAACTTTCGGTAAGAACAGGAACAAAAGATCAGTTGTAGCTTCACAGCAAGGGAAGGAGAAGGAAACAGTGGTAACTGAAGCAGTCAATGTTGTAGAGCCATAGGCCTGTGAGTTTCCATATGAAAGAGCAACAAATGATGCAGGATGCAGCTGAAAAGAATATGTCACAAGAAGATGTTCTGGAACTTTCTGTAGAATGCCCGCAGGAAAGGGAGAATAAAGAATGTGCCCTCAGTTTAGAAAAACTTCTAAGGGAAGAGTTGCTTGATTTAATAGAGATGGATAGACATATAAAGCCTGATGAAAGAAATAGATCACAGAAAGTTGATAAGACGCAAAATATTAGAAGTCTGGTAAAACAAATGAACACTGTAATCAAGACTATTAACAGAAAGTCATGTGATAGAACAGAGAGAAAGTGAGAGATACACCCCATACCTGACTCTCCATTGCTGTACAGCTAAATTAATAACAGATAAAGTCTTAATGCAAAAATATGAGACAATAAGGGAGAAAAGAGAAAAAATCAAATGCCATCATGGAAGTATCAAAGAGAGAAAACTATAAAGCAATTCAGACAAGATGTGCCACTGTTAGAAGAGTACAGAAAAGGGAACAGATCAATAAAAGTACTTAGAAAAATACTTAGAAAGACAGATGTGATAAAAGCAATGCCCAATATTACAAACTACCAGAATCTAGTGTACATTATTATAAATAATAAATGAAAGATATCAGCACAAGCAGAAAAGCTTAACAGATATGCAGATAAATATAAAGGAAAAGTACAAAATAAGCAATTCATTGATGACCCAAAATGTTATATAGAGAATTGGGAAACAAAGCAAAAGGAATAGAAACAGCACCAAAAAAGAAGTTGATACATCTTGCATAAATATCTACGAATACCTTGTGGAACACAACAAAGATGCTGAATGGATAGAAGAAGTAAAAAAAGCAGTTGTTGTTGTATCTTTCGGCTTATCCTGGTTAGGGGTCACCACAGTGGAACTCCGGTCTGCTAATGTTTGGTAGTGGATTTTTACATGCTGAGTTACCAGCCCTGATGCACAACCTTCAATGAAGGCAAGCCCATTCACGCATACCTCCACACAGAAGACGCTCTAGCTGAGAATCGAATGCAACAACGTCTTGCTGTGAGGCGACAATGCTACCGCAGCACCACTACCGCGTACAAGTAAAAAAAACAGTAAGAAGTTCAAATGTACAGAATATGAAATGGATAAAGTAATGTCCAGAGAAACTGAAATAAAATTAGAAAAACACCCCTAATTGGAAAATCCCAAGCCCAGATGCAGTAACTAACTTCTTGATAAAAGTATTAACATCTTTACATGAAGACTTAGCCCTGAGTAAGAACTACTTATATGCGCACCCCAAACAGACACCAGCCTGTTTTTCAACAAGAAAAATTATACTCCTCCTTAAGAGTGAACCTGCAAGCTATCCTAAAAACTATAGACCATCAACTTGCCTTCTGATGATGTATAAACTATATACTGGAACTGATGCTGACACAGCTTATAGTCATTTAGAAGAAAACTCAATCATAGTAATAGAACAAAAGGGTAACAAAAGAAAGTCATACAGAACAAAAAAATCATTTGTTGTTAAAGTCATAATGGAGAATTGTAAAAAGGGGAAGAATAAAAGTATGGCATGGATAGATTACAAAAAAGCATTTGACAGCATTCCACATTCATGGATAAAGGAGTGATTATAAAAAAGGAAGATACAACCTACATCAGTGGCGGCTCATGATATTGAACTGCAGGACTGCAGCCCTCCTGAGCTTTGAATCACAATGGTACAGTCCCACAAATCCTCCATACAAAGTGAATCTGGACTGCTGCCTTACAAGTCCGGATTCAGGAAGAAGGAAGCAGACTCCTGACTCCCCAGAAGTCTATGCAGTGCTAACCGCATAGACTGGAAGGGGATCAGACTACAGTCACCAGTCTTGGAACGTTCCCAGGAAAGAGCCAAGAAACCAGAAGTGTGCATTCCAGTGCAAACGCAGGATTACTGAACCTGTGGGTTTACCTTTATGATTGCAGGAGAAAGCTGTGGATTGATTCTATCATTACCGAAGCTGTGGGTTTACCGTTATGATTGCAGGAGAAAGCTGTGGATTGTTTCTATCATTACTGAAGCTATGGGTTTACCATTATTTTTGCAGGAGAAAGCTATGTAGATTGATTCTATCATTACTGCAGGTATGATAAAGCCGTGGATTGATTATATCATTATTGAGGCTGTGGGTTTACTGTTATGATTGCAGGAGAAAGCTGTGGATTGATTCTATCATTACTGAAGCTGTGGGTTTACCGCTATGATTGCAGGAAAAAGCTATGTGGATTGATTCTATCATTACTGCAGGCACAGGATACTCAGGATGAATGGCTACAGAGAACTCAGGATACCTGCTGGTGGTGGTTAGATAATACCTCAGGCTTGAACCCTGTACCTTGGGTGCAGGTAACAAGAGCCCAAATTCCCTAACTACCACCATTTGTGCAACTTTTGCAGATTTTTGCCTCATATTTTCTTCTGTTTTGTTCCTCGTAAAATCTGTAGTTTCTGAAATTTTAATTCCTTAAATAGCTGATGGTGCAGTGGTAGCATTGTTGCCTCACAGCTAGAGGTTCTCGGGTTTGATTCTTGGCTGGGGTGCTTTCTGTGTGGAGTCTGCATGTCCTCCCTGTGTTTGTGTGGGTTTGCTCTGGTGTCCTCCCATGTTACAAAAACATGTGTCTGCAGTATTTCTCCCTGGGCCTCTGCTGAAAATTGGATTTTGTTCCAAGTAGGACTTTTCTGGTTAACAAATGTTAAATAAATAATTGGCTTTTGTTCCAAGTCAGACTTTTCTGGTTAACAAATGTTAAATAAATAAAATTGACAGGCATTTGAATTTCAGACTTCATATTCTTCAGAAAGTACATAGTAACACACAACCTTTTATTCTAGCAATTTTCTAAGTTTATAAGATGAATATTTGAAAATTGTCTCTATTTTTGGGACTGTATTCTCCCATTATTGGCTTATTCCAGGTTTTTTGTGCTATGGTTGAGAGCTATGTTGAGAACTGAATTCAATGAATGTGGCTGAGGGCTGTATTCCCCCATTACTGGCTTTGTCCAGGTGTTTTGTGCTAAGAGGTTGAGAGCTATGGTGAGAACTGAATTCACTAAATTGTAGCCATTTAAGTTTCAGTCTTCCTCTCTTTCACAAAACAGCTGATTTGGCATAGTGGTATGTTGCTCTGACTGTTTGATACAGGGTCCTGGGTTCAAGTCTTGGCAGTGAAATGCATGATGGTAACTCAGCATTTTATTCTAGCAACTTTCCAAGATTATACAATCAATGTTTAAACTGTGTCCCTGGTTTTGGGGCTTTTGTCCCTCCCCAATACATTTTGGCTTTTTCCAGATTTCTTGTGCAAAGTTGAGTGATACAGCTGAGTGTCGAGTAGATTTTACAAGGAGCGGAGAGCTGCAGGGGAAGAGAAGTTTTAGTACTGCTTATGGTAAGACTGCTTGCATTGTTAATAGCACAACAGGTAGTATACTTGCTTTTGATGCAGAAGGCTGTGGGTTCTACTCCCACAGTGTATAGATGCATTGCTGATATTGTACTATGTTGTAAATGGGGTGGATGTTGCCGTCTTGAGAATGTCCTCTTTGGCGAAGATACCTAGTAACTATGAACCTATCCATTGTTTGCCATCCATTTCCTATTGCAATATTACTAACTTATCATTTTTAATGTAATATAGGCAATTTATTCCTCAAGGGCAACAGGCACTTTATTTGTAGATGAAACAATGAAATATAAAATTGTTTGCTAGCAGCAACCTCATTACTTACAGATCTTTTTAATGTGGAATTATGTGGATGACCTTTACGTCTGCAGAGATTGTGCATATTTACTAATACTGGGGGATTGTAGAAGTTTGAGTAGACTTTTATGATGGAAATGTTCTCAACTGGGCAGTTTTGTCATTATTGGTGCATGCATTTTGTTTCATTGTTTACTGGAAAAATGTTCAAAACAATAAATTTAAAACACCCTATAACAACTGTACTGTATTATACAAGGAATATAATTTAATGCAATCAGGAAGGTGCATCACAGAGCACATGTATGTTTTGTGTGCAAGGGGCCTATCATTTGAAAATAGCCCAAAGTTAATCTTTATCTGCCACTAGCCAAATGTATTTTCTTTGAATGTGAGTTTCAATGCTGTTTCAATGAATGTGAGTTCAAGTGCAGAGAAGTTTTAATGCTAAGTCTGTTTTCATTGTGAGACTGCATTGCTTTGATTAGTAGATGTCTTAGTGTTTGTGCTGTAAAATGCAAAATAAAACTTTCAAATGAAGTCCAAATCATCGTAGAAGTAAAGCAGTATGCACATTAGTGTTTATGGTGAATGGGGTGAAATAGCCAAGTAACGGTTCATTGGAATAGCTGCAGGGGGAGGCACCATTCATCCATGAATTTGTGAGGGGGAAGGGCGGCAAACTCAAAGACAGCCCCAGCTGAACTATACCTCTCAACTGTCCAGATTTCCACAAAATGAATAGATTTTTGCTTCTTATTTTTGGTTCATTCCTCATAAAAGTTGTGTTTTTCTGGCATATCATTTAGGAATTAAGCCACTAAATAATGACAGACACTGAGTTTCAGACTTCATAACCTTCAGAAAAATGCATGTTAAAGCAAGAATTGTTATTCCATCAACTGTCTCAGTTTATACAAGAGCAATTTTAGTACCATTTATATGTTCCCCCCTCCCATATATTTGGCCTTGTCCAGATTTCCTGCATTAACAGGTTGAGAGATACATGCAAGTAAATTGCTTTATAGAATTAGGCATATCCAAACCTCTCAACTGTCCCTGGTTTTGGCTCAAAATGTTGCTCTTCCCCTAATAATCCCTCTGCAAAATGGCAGTTTTGGAAGAAAATGTGGAGGGTTTACAATTAATAAATAACTGTAATAATCAGAGTTATAGATTACTTTTATTTAAGAAATGCATGTAGATTATTTTATTTTGTCAGCTGTTCAAGTTAGCAGTACTAATATTAAAAAAGTGTCCCTTCTTTAACAGGTTCCCAGCTGTATTGTGTGGCTATTTTATATTTTTGCATCACATTTCTGGTCCATTTTTCATAAAATTGTGTTTATTTGGCAAATTAGTGGCAAATCACTAAAGACTGAAGTTAGAAAATAATGACAGACATTTAAGTTTCAGATTTCATACCCTTCAGAAAATTCATACTAATGCAAGACCTACTATTCTATTATCTTTCTAAGTTTATAAGAGCAATATTTAAATATTGTCCTTATTTTTGGGCCTTTGTCCCATGTCTATCTATGGCTTTGTCCAGATTTCTTAATCTGATGTTAAGAGGTATGACAAACATGTCAGGGCCATCACAGTCAGCCAGAGACATTTCTAATTGTGACATACTTGTTGCACCCCACTCCCCCATGTAGTGACTCTGGATGTGTCCAAGCAAGGTAAGGAGCAGTAATGCAGTGTAAATGTGCAGAGTATCCCCCCATCCAAGGTAGACACAAGTACTACAGTGACTTTTCATCTGGTCTTGATTTTGCAGAATGTTCTGATTTCTGTCATATTTTTATACTGCTGATTTATGCTTATTATTATTCAGAAAGTGCCTGTTGCACTGTGTTTAAGTAGCAATGCTTTAATGACCATCAGGTAATCTTGTCTGAGATTGTAATATGCAAGTAAGCTTTAATAAGCATACTGTTAAAGAGCTGCCAATACTGAAAGTCTTTCTGTTTTTGCCATGCAGAGAATACTTACATAACTAGATGATGTATAAGCCTTGGGTATTGAAATGCATATGACAGTATTTGTAATAAAGGACAGGATTACATTATTTTAAGAAGCTCATTAAATTTGTTGGAGACTTGCAGTCATCTTTCCAGGCTTTACCTGTAAACTAAACAGAATGCCAATCTATCATGTGTGGTCCATAACCTGTGCAGTAATCCTTTAAGCAATGTATCTTGATCTTGTTTCTTGTTTGCTTTTCATTGTTTACTTTGATCATGTTTTCCCCATGAAACAAGTAGATAGTTGTCAGGCAGCAGGTCTTTTTTGGATAAGAAACATTTTTACAAGTGGGGGTATCACAGAGATTTCTACTTTCAGCATGTTACTTGGTACTTTAATAAAGCTGAATATAAATTATAATTAGAACTGCAGTACAAGGAGAAGTAGTTTGAGCTGAGCGCTGCTTGTTTTTCTTATACTTGATTTTGACTGGCATTCCAGTCATCATCATCATCATCTTCTTTCAGCTGTTCCCGTTAGGGGTCGCCACAGCGGATCATCTGTTTCCATTTCTTCCTGTCCTCTGCATCATGCTCTTTCACACCCACCGCCTGCATGTCCTCTCTCACCACATCCATAAACCTTATCTTAGGCCTTCCTTTTTTCCTCTTACCTGGCAGCTCCATCCTTAGCATCCTTTTCCCAATATACCCAGCATTCCTCCTCAGCAAATGTCCAAACCAATGCAATCTCGCCTCTCTTGCTTTGTCTCCAAACTGTCCAACCTGAGCTGACCCTCTAATATACTGATTCCTAATCCTGTCCATCCTAGTCACAACCAGTGCAAATCTTAACATCGTTAACTCTGCCACATCCAGCTCTGACTCCTGCCTTTTTGTCAATGCCACCATCTCCAACCCATATAACATAGCTGGTCTCACTACCCTCTTGTAGACCTTCCCTTTCACTCTTACTGGTACCAGTCTGTCACAAATCACGCCTGACACTCTTCTCCACCCATTCCACCCTGCCTATACTCTCTTCTTCACCTCTCTTCCACACTCACCATTACTCTGAACTGTTGATCCCAAGTAATTAAACTCATCCACCTTTACCAACTCTACTCCCTGCATCCTCACCATTCTCTACCCTCCCTCTCATTTACACACATATATATTCTGTTTTAGCCCTGCTGACCTTCCTTTCTCTCCTCTCTAAAGCATATATCCACCTCTCCAGGGTCTCCTCAACCTGGTCCCTACTCTCACTACATATCACAATGTCATCTGCAAACATCATAGTCCACGGGGCCTCCTGTCTGATCTCATCTGTCAACATGTCCATCACCACTGCAAATAAGAAAGGGCTCAGAGCTGATCCTTGATGTAATCCCTCCTCCACCCTAAATGTATCTGTCATTCCCACTGCAGTCCTCACCAATGTCACACTACCCTCATACATATCCTGTACCACTCTTACATACTTCTCTGCCACTCCTGACTTCCTCATACAATACCACAACTCCTCTCTAGGCACCCTGTCATATGCTTTCTGTAAGTCCACAAAGACACAATGCAACTCCTTCTAACCTTCTCTGTATTTCTCCACCAACACTCTCAGAGCAAACATTGCATCTGTAGTGCTCTTTCCTGGCATGAAACCATACTGCTGATCACTAATCATCACCTCCCTTCTTAACCTAGCTTCCACTACTCTTTCCCATAACTTAAAGCTGTGACTGATCAATTTTATCCCTCTGTAGTTACTGCAGCTCTGCACATCACCCTTATTCTTAAAGATAGGTACCAAAACACTTTTTCTCCACTCCTCAGGCATCCTCTGACTTTCCAAAATTTCATTAAACAATCTGGTTAAAAATTCCACTGCCATTTCTCCTAAGCACCTCCATGCTTCCAATGGTATGTCATCTGGCCCAACAGCCTTTCCATTCTTCACCCTCTTCATAGCTGTCCTTACTTCCTCCTTGCTAATCTGTTTCACTTCCTGATTCACTATCCCCAGATCATCCAGCCTTCCCTCTCTCTCATTCTCTTCATTCATCAGCCCTTCAAAGTACTCTTTCCATCTACTCAACACACTCTCCTCACTTGTGAGTACGTTTCCCTCAATATCCTTTATCACCCTTACCTGCTGCACATCTTTCCCAGCTCTGTCCCTCTGTCTAGCCAATTGGTACAGGTCCTTTTCCCCCTCTTTAGTGTCCAATCTCTCATACAACTCTCCATATGCCTTATCCTTAGCCTTCGCCACCTCTCTCTTTGCCATGCGCCTCATCTCCTTATACTCATGTCTACTTTCTTCATCACTTTGACAATCCCAATTCTTCTTCACCAGCCTCTTCCTCTGTATACTCTCCAGTAATGTATTTAAAAAGTAATTTATTTTTTCATGCCTCACAACCTTTTTGTTTCCATCTAGATATTAAGTATGCTGTCATGTAGCCAATGCATTGAAATATTTTTTTCTTCTATACTTCATTTTGCTTGATTGGACTATAATGATGGTAAGGCACCCAGGGCAGCATATTTAATTAAAGTTACAGTTTTTGTGGTTTTGAGCATATCCCCTCCCCTTTCTAGTTGACCGCACCCCTTCCCATTGACCCCACCCATTCAGCTGTCTTCTGCAGCCCCCTTTTGATTTGAAGTCACCAGCTGCCACTGCCCTACATTGAGCAATTACATTACAGTGACCATAAAACATGGCAAACATCATTGCAGCTAAACCACAATAAAGGACAAATTATTATCCCAGGGATAAATATTCAGAGGAGGATATTCCAGGGTGACTCTTCATTACTGCTTCAATTTTGTCTTGCCCTTAACCCATTAAGCTGTCTATTTAACAGATTATGTCATTGCTACAATCTGGCTCTCAGACAGCAACAAAGTGTAAAGACTTCTCATCTTCATTTTGTGGATGATTTAAAACTGTATAGTTCATCAGATGAGGAGCTGAAAGCCCAACTGGAAGTGGTCAGAATTTTCTCTGGTGATATAAGAGTGTCATTTGGCCTTGATAAATGTGCAAGAGCAACATTTAAAGCAGAAAAGCTGCAACACCAAGAAAATGTTACTCTGGGAC